>NW_004524663.1:7099839-7148064 GCF_000260255.1 Octodon degus | reverse complement strand
GGGCTGGCTGGCATGTGGTGCTGGGGGATTGAACCGCGGTCCCCGATGCTTTGCTAAGCTTGTTCTAAGTAGGTGCTTTAGACCACTGAGCCATCTCTCCAGCCCCTTCCAGGACTCTTCAGAGGTGGCAAGTGAAGCCAAAGTGAGGGGCAGAACTTAGAGGCAGATAAATGGGAGTGACTCTTGCTATACTAAATTATTTAACTTTATAATGCACCATATGTTTTGATTACCCCTGTAAGTCACACGAATCCCATACTCCTGTACAACCTTACTGCATTTAGTACTCTGATAAAAAAAATACTTAGCTCCAGAAAAATTTTTTATGTTATCATATTTTTAAGGAAAACTTGGCTGGCACCTATTGGAAAAAAACTCTGATCTGTCTTCCTTGAAAAAATAATGGTTTTACTCTTCCTCGATTTCAAATAAAAAAAAAAAAAAACATTTTTTTTTCAACACAGAGATCTGAGAGTTCCCTTCTGGAGTCTGTCTGTCTGTGTGTCTGTCTGTCTGTCTGTCTGTCTGTCTGTCTGTCTTCTCTCTCTCTCTCTGTCTCTGTCTCTCTCTCTCTCTCTTCTTTCTTATGAAAACTTCATTCACTCAGAGCTTATTAATAGTAGCTTCTGAGGGTGCACTGTCTACCAAACAAGGTACAAGTCAGGGAACACAGAGGAGTAAAAATATATCATGCCTCCATTTTTCAGAGAGTTTACAGTCCAGTAGGGGAGACAAATATTAACTCAAGAATGCAAGAATGACTTACAAGTAACACTGAAAGCAGCATCCTAAAGGAAAGTACACAATTTTGTGCGGATGTAACACTCAGGACCCTAATCACACATGGTGCATCTGCCAGCTTTCGCTTCCTTGGGGCACAACACACGATGCTCATGACTTACTGGTGGAGAGGTTTAATGTGGCTCACAGTTACAGGGGATTCAGTCCCCTATATTGCTGACTTGAAAGCAGCAATATCGTGAGGGAAGAAGGTGGCAGAGCTAAGACGCACAGCTTGTGGCTGGATGGGTGCATATTAGGCTAACAGTGTCAAAGAGGAGGAGCAAGGAAGCAGATCTTTACCCTAAAGTCATACCTCAAGGATCTTTCGAGACACACCCATTGACATAGCGAGGCTTGGTCACCAAAGATGAATCCGCAAAGTGGTCCATGAAGAACTTACACTGAGTTATGATAGGAGAAGTCCAAAGTTGGGTTCTATTTTTGATATGATGGTTGTTGACAGTTTTTCATCTCTACTCGCTGTATAGGATCAGTACAGGCTGCATCTCATTTAAGGAAAATTTGATTTTTTTTTCTTCTCTCAGCGTCAGGCACATAATAGGAACCAACCATGATCCTGAGTTAGTAGGAGTTTACAAATAGAAAATGATAACTTTTTTCAATTCTTTTGACTCTTAACTGCCTTAAAATCAGCATCGAGAAATTAAGAAAAAACAATACCTCCTACTGTTGTTGATATTCAAGATGAGTTTACCTTGATTTTGAAGAGGCAAAAATGAAAGAGAAGGAAAGATACATGATTTGAAACATCATTAGAAGAAAAGGAAGACAATGGCATGCTCGTGTTTACAGAAGGGTCACTACTCACTACAGCGAGAGGTAAGCGAAACTCAAAGGCCTGTATATTGATTTAGCAATGAGTAAACAGACAGCAAAATGTGGTATATATATGTATGTATGTATAGATACATATATATGGGTATATATACACAGTAGAATATTATTTAGCCTTGAAAAGGAAGGGAATCTTGTCATATGCTACAACACAGATGAACCTTGCAGATATTATGCTAAGCGGCATAAGTCAGACACAAATGGACAAAGCTGCATGATTTTTCTTACATAAGGCACCAACATTAGTCAAAACTCTAGGAAATGAAAGAGAATGGTGGTCACTGGAGGGCTGGAGGAATTTCTAGAAACACAAATTAGACTTACTATTTAATATAGAATTTAGTTTGGAATTTTAGTTTATCTCTGGAGATCTTTTTCACAAAAATGTGAATACACTGAACACTACCAAACTATACACTTAAAATGGTGAAAATAATAAAATTCAATGCATATGTTTAAAAATCACAATTAAAAGTAAAACGGGAAGTAACTAATATTGTACAAGTATTGACTGTGGTCAGGTATTTTACATAGGTTGCATCACCTAATCCTCTTTATACTATTAGGGAAGGTGAGGAGAGAAAACAAAACAAAATAGAAATTATAGTTTCCCAAGATATGGGGTTGAAAGGTGAAGGCATTAAATATAATTCTAAATATGTACAATTTTACTCTTGGTAAGTGTTGTGGTTTAGATCTCAAATACCTGCAATGCCTTGGTCACCAGTCTGTGGTGCTTCTAGGAAGCGGTGGAGCCTGAAGGAGGTAGCGCCAGATGTAGAAGAGTGAGGCCATTACTGGCATGGCCTTGTGTGGGAGAAAGGGCCCCCAGCTCCTTGCTCTCACCTTTCTTGCTTTCTGACCACTGAAAGACGAGTAGCCTCCTCTACCATGCGTTCTCCCCCACAGTATACTGTGTTGCCACAGGCTCAAAAGCAGTCGGTCTAAGTAACCACGGAGAAGAACTCTGAAACTCTGAGCCAAAATAAGCCTTTTCCACTTGTAAGTTGATTTATCTTACACATTCATCACATTGATAAGAAGTGGACTAACACAGTAATCTCTTGAACAAAGCATAGACAGACATGTCTTAGATGGTAAGTTAAGAGATTGGTCCTAACACTTCTCTGATGGATTTACATACAACCTACTTAAATCCTCAAAAAAAAAAAAAAAAAAAAAAAAATGAAATGCTTCAGCCCTACTTTATGGAAGAAAAAAGTTGAGTTAAGCAAACCACCCAAGGTCATCACAAACAGTAAGAGCTAGAGGAGAATATGGGTCATCTAGTCCAAGTTCTCATAATCTCACATCACATGGCTCCAAAAGGTCTTATCATAAAATTCTTCTTATCATGGCACTCCACATTTCCTATGTATTACCCAGTATAAAAATCAAGCTGAATTATAAGATTGGCTCCCAACCCTCATCCCTATTTTATTTTTATTTTTATTATTATTATTTTTTTCTTTTCGGACCCGGGGATTGAAATCAGGCCCTTGTGCTTGCCAGGCAAGTGCTTATTCTACTGAGCCATCTCCTCGGCCCCTCTCATCCCTATTTTAAAGAAGATAATACAGAAAATCCATAAGGAAATTTAGGGAATTTACCCAGTGACTAACCAGCAAAAGATTTGAACCCACTTCTCTTGATAATTTTCTCCATGTTATCCTTCTCCACTACCTAGGTAAGATTTATCCAAGAAATTCCCTAATACAACTTGAATGCGGAGGAAAGTCGAGAGTATCAGACACTTTCTTTTTCTAACACTCATTTCCCTAAGCTTTGGGATTGCCCCAAGGCATAGATGGAGAGAGGACCTCCAATGACCTGGCCCTGGAGGCAAACCCTCCCAGGAGAACACTGCCTGCAGGCTTTCCCACACTTGTGAGATTTTGGCCATGTCTTCATCCTGCTCCTTCTTGACATGCTGCCAGAGAACAGGATTTTTATTGGATGCTTGGTGACAGGTTCAGGATGTAAGCAGAAAGGACCTTGGTTTAATATCTTATGAGATAGACAGTATGTGCTATACAGCTAGTAACTCACCACTGATTTACTACTCTGTAAGAATGGTGTTTTCTGAAAGAACAAGAGCAAGCAGTTACAGAAAGTGCTTTTGTTCCAAGTCTTCTCTTAATACAGATGTTTGTAACTAGCACACTCTTTTACTTCCATGAAGGGTACACAAGCATAACCCACATAATCATATTTCTGTCTTAATTACCTTTCTCTTAATTAATTAGAAGACCCACCACTGATGCCACAAAAGGATAGCAGATTTGTTAAAGTCTGAAAAGAGGGTGAGTTGGGCTGTACTAGAATCATTCAAGGCCTCCTTACCCTTGAAATCTCTTAAATGAAGCAATAAATCTCAGGCAAAGTATTTTCCCTCCTCTCCATATTTTTTTACTATGTTAGGAAATATCTGGCCCATGGCTGTGAAGTTAAAGCTTGCATTCTCTCTGTCAATTATCTACTGGCACCTAACAAAAGGTCCCAAAACATAGTGGCTGAACAGCTGTCAAGTAGCTTGGGACTATTGACTCTGGGTGGCCAGGGATGGTCATCTTGGTTCTACCTCCTTTGTCTGATCTTCCCATAGACTACCTGGGTTCATTCTCATTCCAGCTGCACGGCTGCAAGACAGGCAACACAAATGTGTTCATGGCATTTTGTCCCATCTCTTTTGCATGCTACTGGCCAAAGAAAGACAGAGATAAATGCCAGGAAGGGGTGGAGCAGAGATAACAGAGATTAAGGATACAAACATAGGAAGGGTATTACCAGGCAATCAATTCAATCAATCTACATAACGAGCATCTATAACTTCAGGGTGGTAGGGTTTTTCAAGGAGATAGTTTTCATAGTGTTCACTTTTGATGGTGCCTTGGACATAAAATAAGAGAAGTAGCCATGAAATGAAAGAATAAACAAATGATTGGCTTTGAGACACTCTGCTCTCCTCATTACCTTTCTTTGGATTGCAAGTAACAAACATTTATTCAAACTGGCTTCAACAAAAGGGCAAGGTACTAATTAATGTCACCCAATTCACGAACAGCAAGGGCAATTTGGTTCTGTGAAGGACAAGGACCAGGACTAGAACCTGTAAATTATAAGACAGTGAGATTGCTGTGTTGGTCAGGAGCCCACACTTCCTACAATCTGGTGTGGGAGAGGAGGAGGTGGCTCAGTATCACACAGTAAAATCGTGGGTTTGCAATGGTTAGCAGAACATCCCAGGTGACTGCAGGTACAGTGGAGAGGTCCCTTGAATTTAGATTTGCTCCAATGTATGGTTATGGTTTGTGTATAGGTGTCCCCCAAAAGCCTCAGGCAATCATAAGGGGGCTTCTGGAGTTTGTGATTGATTGCTGTGGGTGTTGATGCTGCACCTACCCTGGGGCAGTTAGTTTGCATCACAGTGTAAGAAGGGGAGAGTCTAGCTAGCTGCCTGAGCTACTGCCACTCCCTTTTGCTCTTGCTCTTTGCCACCACCATGAAATGTTGCTCTCTGCCATGTGCCATTCTGCCCTGGAGCCCAACTGAGTAAGGACTGAAACCTTCTGTAACTGTGAGCTAAATAAACCTTTCCTTCCTTCATTTTGAGTGTCAGGTATTTGTTCCAGCAATGAGAAAAGAGTAACTGAGACAATGGTAGACAGCTCCAAGGATTCCTATCTAGTAGTCAAAACCTAATTTGGGTACCTTTATACCTAGGGATTTTTACAATGGAATGAAGGTCCTATATCTGTTAACTATAAGGCATGGAGAGTACATGGTATGCTTTTGTAGATCAGGAACATCCTCTAATGGCAGCTTTTTTCTCTGGCTGTTAGCAAAAAAATGAATTCAGGGATTCAAAGCATGTGGTGATAGGACATGCACCCCATACCTTAAAGATCATGGGAACCACATGTAGCCTTTAGAAGCTGAGAGTAACCTCAAGGTGACAGTGCAGAGATGACACCTTCAGTTCTATAACAGTAAGAACTGAATTCTGCCAAAAACCCAAATGAGTTTGGAGCATATTCCATCCCAGAGCCTCCAGATGAGAACCCAGCTGGCTGACACCTTGATTTTGGCCTTATGATACCCAACGCAGAGAAACCAGCTGAGCCAGGCTGGACCACTGACCTACAGAAACTCTGAGATGATAAACAGGTGCTGCTAAATCTGTGCTAATTTGTTAAGAAGCAAGAGAAAACCAATATGCAGGATGATTACTGTTTCCATTTTCTGTCCTTAAAACTTGTAATCCCTTCTGAGAAATGGCATAAGTTGAATTATCACTCATTTTTTGGCCTACATTTGTTGTACCAAGCAACTCCTTTGTGATGGGTGACAGTAAAAATGTTCTGGTGGGAAAATGTTATAATTGGGACAAGGGGAAGTGTGAAACAGGTGAAAGTTTAAACTGAAGAGGAAAAGGCTGGCTTTTGTAGATTTCAGTCTTGCTCATCAAGGAGATAGTAGAAAAACATAAGACCTAAAGCCCTAGGAACACCAGGAGTATGTGAGATGAGGGGCGGGGAACAGACAGAGAGGGCTTAGTAGAAAGGTAGTATTAAACCACTCTAACCCCTCCTTCTGCATTTTCCAAATTCTTCCCAAATGCACTCAAACTTATTCTAATAAAATTGATTTCAAAGAAAACTATCTCTCCCTTAACTGATCATATCCTTCTACCTACTACTTGGTTTTTCTGGTTATACTTCTACCCAACTTGTCTATATATGGTGTTCTTGAGATTTCACTCCAGTTTGCCCATTAATCCCTCAATCCATCTCTATGTGGCTTCCTTCCCAATTAACAAATTAATAAATGAACAGTGAAACTGTTCTCAGACCATCAACCACAGCCATAATGCTGAATCAACAGGCAATGGACAGTAAGTAGTCTGTTCTCATTCTTCCAGTCAGTCTTTCAGAACAATTAAACCCAGCTGACCCTACTTCTTACTTTGGAAACACTGTCTTCTCCTGGTTCCTGTGATACAGTCTGTCTTGGTTTTCTTCCTACTTTCCTGGCTACTCTATCTCAGAATCCATTGCAGGCATCTCATCCAATAGCTGCCTTCTAAAGATGACCAATTTCCAGAACTCCATTATGGATCTCTTTACACAGCTAACCTCTTTTTTAAAGTGAATCTCACTTGCTTCAATTGGTAAAAGCACTCTGGCTTCATTGGAGATATCTTGAGAACTACTTGTTGAAATGAGAAGAGTATTGGCCTCCGAGCAAGACTAGGTTTCAAATCTTGATTTCCTAAGGCAACATCATGACTGACTTGAGGTGTGCTACAGTTTCGATTTCCTCATTTGTAAGATAAGGAACATAGGATTGGTGTTATGTCCTACAGGATTGTTGTAGAAAGGATGGCCAAATGTAGGTGGAGGATGCCTCTGTTGTCTTTGTCATTGTGATAGTAGCAGTCAGAGCATGGAAATAATAGTTATTTGGGTTTTTCAAAAGGAAGCATTGCTAAGATGAGCAGGGCTGGGGAGAGAGAGGAAAGGCAGAGAGAGGAAGTGTGTGAATCAAAACAATGAATAAATGAAAATGAAAAAAGTGTGGAATTCACAAAAGCTCTGTGGATTGGGACTTTGGTACCATTCCATAAATCTCTTAATTCTTCAATAAAGTGGCTAACCCAAGACATAATGAGAGTTCTTGGATTCCTATAGGAAACAGTGAAGGTATAGAAGCTTTGACAAGAGCCAGACTCCACTAGACATTTGGTAACTGGGAGCTCCTTCTGCAGGGAAGACATAGGAGACTAGCCACAACATAATCACCTTTCCCCCATCAGATTTCCAGTGGATCCTTAGGTTACACAGACTTAGAAGATTTTTCTGCTCCCTCAGTGAGTGTGGCTTCAGTTCTGAGACCCCCAGTAGAGTGTTCTCAGCCTGGTGCTACAGGGAGGACATAGGTACATCTTCATAGAAGAGGAAGCACAAGGGGAGAAGGAGAAAGAGGAGGAGGAAGAAGGGGAAGATAAGAAGGTGGAGGAAAAGGAAGAGGACAGTATTTGAGAACTCATAATGAATCATCTCTTTTCTCGATCCTCATAGCTGAATAGGAAGATAAACAGGATAAAGTGTTTGACTCCTTTTGAAGGAGAGTAAGGAGTCCTTAACATTAATCTAAGAGCTGGCACTCAAACTCATCTCTCAATCTAGTCTCTTAACCAGTTTCCCTTACTGTGACACTTTCTTCTGGTGGTAAGACCTGTATTTTACAAAACACACGAACAGACTTGAAAAATATCAGGTGTTCATTTTAACACAGCCACATGTGATTAATAAATTAAATCAACACTGCAAAGGCATGCGTTCAGTGATCACATTTCTTAGAGATTAAGACAGGTAAAGGTTACATTAAATACTAAATACTAAAATTGTAATAGTTCAGAGAGGGTAGTTACAGAATAAAAGTTTGACATTGATAAAACAGTGCTTTAGAGCATGCTTTAGGTGTTTTACAAAGCAGAGAGATAGTTAGCATAAGCAGCAAATAACCATGACACCAGATGTATTCCTTGGGTAATACAATGAAGGGGAGAACATCTGCTTTTAATTCCACTTCAGCCCCCCACTGATGGTATTAGGCAAATCACTCTGGGCGTGGCTTCCACTTTATGAAAACAGGGGAGCTAGAATTGTCTTTTCTAGAAGAAAGAGTGTGTGTTTTATCATGCCCACCAAGGGACAAGTACAAATTAAAGCATAGCCAACTGTAGGTTGCATCGTCTGGGCTAGAATTCTGGCCCTTCTGTCTTAGCTCGGGCCAAGACCTTCTCTGTTAGGTCATTTCTTCATTTAGAGAGTAGAAGTGGTACTCTTCTCATAGGATTGTTATGAGGCTTAAATGAGCTAATTAAAGACAGTGTTGAGAAGAATGCCTATCATAATAAATGCTGCAGGCATGTTTCTTTTTCTTATTATCATGGGACTTCAGAGGGAGGAGTTATTAGAGACATTAGAAGGGATCAGAAGAAGCCTCATGGACAGGTAACATAAAAAATATGTCAACTATGTTATTAGTTTACCTACAGCAAGCCTCTCAGCCATGTCAGAGTGGCAGAGGGAACATGGCTATGAAGAGAAGAGAGGTAAGTCAGGGAACGGAGGAAGAAAGCCTGGACAAGCAGGCCTTCTCAGTCACTTAGAAAATAGGCAGAAACTTCCACTATGTTAACAAGTATGGGTCTTCTTCTTGGGGTCCTGCTCACAATTTCAGGCATTTGTCTGGCCCGAGGACCACTAGGCCAGCCTGAATGATTTTCTAGAGGGTTGCAGACCCTTTGTGAATGGCTCTGAAGGAACACCCTGCTGGATCTCTGTGCTTCATCTCAGGCAGGGCAGCAGAACTCAGGAGAAGCCATAAGGAGCTGCCAGAGGGAAACTTCCAGCATCTTGGAGGCCAGGACTTGTGTTTCAGAATTTCGGTTCTTATTCTGTTTCATGACTATGGGGTTGAACAGAACATATGCGATTCTTTTCATCAAAGTAAACACAATCACTGTGTTCACATGCTATTAAACACAGGTACATTAAAATAATGTGTAGGTTGAGACAAATACATACCACCGTGAGATAATTGGGAATTAAGTCACTGTGACAACTTGAATAACTAAATTAACCCCATTAAAACCTGTTTTCTTGGGGCCAAATGTTTTTCAGTGGAAGAAGTCAGGTGTAAAAGAAAATACTCTGTTTTTGAACACCTTATCACACTTTGTGAAAAATAAACCCATCACTTGAAGTATCAAGCGAGTAATTTGAATTAGTCTAAGGAAAAGTTCACAGGCATGGGCTAGTCTGAATTCCAATCCTCTTAGTTTATAAAATGACAAGTTGTTTTTATATCACTTAAATTTTTTGTAATAAAAAATACAACATGCTGTATGCAGTTTAGCAATTGAAAAGAAATGATGCAAATAACTAAAACTTAAGAAAATGTCACTTCAAAAAAAATAAAATAAAAGATGTACAGAGACTTGAGGGATTCACAGAGAACTGTCTTTTAACACACTGAACATCATGCATTCACAGTTACAATGATGCAATTCCTGCTACCCCTGTAACTGTCAATTCTTGTCACCAGGTCTTGAACTTCTTGACAATAGAGATTGAGCCTTGTTATTTGTTTTTGATTTTACACATGTAAATTTATTTTTACATAAGGTCCTTATTATGTTATACATGCTGTCATATGATCACATTAATAAGAACTCTTCTGCAGTGCTGAGCCTTGTTACTTGTATCTTATAGAGTGTACGATACATAGTCAGGATCTCAAATATATCTGTTAAGTAATATGTGCTAATTTGATCAGGAAAAGCCTTAAATATGTGTTATTTTGTATTCTTTTGAATGGAGAACTTACATAATTTCAATTAGATTAAAAGATGTAAAATTATCTAGATGTTTTAATAAACTATAAAATGATGTATCATCAAGTCATTAAAATGTTTTTTAAAAAAATAAAATAGGAGCAAAAGTTATTGCAGTGAGATTACTAGGAGGTTAGGGGTTGGACTAAAGTGATAAACAGGCTACCTATGATCAAGAAGAAGTAAAAGCTATTCTAAATGCCTCTAGGAAGAATACCTAAGACCAGAGGAAAATGGTACTGATAAACAAATTTAGTAAAAGGCTCAAGTCAACAACTTCTGACATTGCCAGTCATGTGGATAACCCACTACTATTATAGACTACTGGACTATATTGGATTACTTTGCTGAACTCATGCACCTACAATATATGAATGACGGGGCCAGGGAGATAGCTCAGTAGAATAAGCACTTCCCTGGCAAGCACAAAGGCCTGAGTTCAATCCCTGGTCTCATTAAAAAAAAAAAATTAAAAAAAAAAAAAAATATATATATATATATATATATGAATGGCAATGGAACACATCTCTGACAAAAGTAAACAAAAGGGGGCTATAAATGAAGGACCACTTTTTAGTGAAATATATATGTATTATACACATATATGTATTATATACATATATGTATTATGTACACATATATATGTATATACAAAATAGTTAGCATAGCTATGTAGCTACTTTCTCTTAGTTCAATGAGAAGTTTTGAAAAATAGCATTTAGACAAGATAGCATGTCTGTATCTTATTCTATGAATAATTACTAGATAGACAACAATATGTAATGTATTAATTATTGTAACTGTCCTAATAACTTGTTTTGAAACTACCTCATTGCTACTTCTTTCTCAATAAAATTATTTAAAAAATAGATTTACATAAACAACCTAAACTGTTTCACAATACAATGTGTAGCATTTGAAATAGTAAATCCTTTGTCCATATGTAGGCATTCAATGAAAGTCTAAATGACCAACCAAAAAGATTTAGCATATTGGAAAAAAAAATTCCTGTCCTAAAGGAACTTCTAAGTTCCATCAGTCCATGGCATGAAGATTGAATGTGTTGACTAAAAGACAGTTCCTTCACTAAATTCCATTCGATAAGATGCAAAACTATTTCTTTATCAGTAATGGCTAGGTTCCTTTAACCCACTGTCTTCTGTACTACTCCCCTCCCCTGCTTTTTTGATCCTTTATTGGTAGGATCTCTATATTACTACTACTACTTCTTCTTTTTTTTTTTTTTTTGCAGTATCTTTTTCATGGTTTTAGATCTTAAAGATGTTATTATGGTTATTTCTAAGATGAACTGGTTTTCTTTTTTTAATGTGTTTGGTACAGGGTCTATAGGGTCTCACTACACAGATTAGACTCATAGTGATTCTCCCATTTTCAGCCTCCCAAGCACTGGGATTACAGGTGTGCACCACCATGCCTAGTCTCAGTTGCTGTCTCAGCTCACCCCGAGGGCGAGGCCGGCACTGCATGCCAAGGATTGAAACCTGGTCCCTGCGCCTGTCTAAGCAGGCGCTTTAGTCCGCTGAGCTATCTGGCTGGTCCGATGAACTGGTTTTCTGCCAGCTACGAACCTGCCCTTTAATGGTCATAAGACAGGCTCTGAAGAAGGATAAAGAGCTGTAGCTGTGAGGAGAGAGGTTTCTGTGCATTCTCTTGATCATTTTCCTGAGGATTGTTTCGCTAATTAGAACGTCACTAAATAAAGTCACAGGTTTCTTGAACTGCTACACATCATCCATTAATCATAGTTTAAAACTTTGGTTGAGAAGAAATGACAGGTAAGTTTTGATTCTTAGTTTGGAATTGTGTTAATTAGCTTTCCTTTGCTGTGACCAAGTTCCCTGCTATAAGCAGCTTGAAGGAGAAAAGGTTTATTTTGGCTCACTGCTTACAGACATCAGTCCATGGCTGGCTGGCTCCAAGGAAGGAACATAGTGAAAGAATGTGCTGAACCAAAGCTGCTCACCTCACAGTAGCCAGGGAGCAGAATGGGAGGGAGCGAGCCTGAGAAAAGCCATACTCCTCAAAGGCACATCCTCACTGGCTATGTCCTCTATGCAGGCCCCACTGCCAATGGGGCTGCTAAGCTATGGAATGATAAGTGCGTCACTCCACTGATGAGGTAGCTCTCTCACGACGCAAACACCTCTGTAGGTATCTGCTACTCCAGTCGGGTTCATAATAAAGATTGTCACAGGAACTATCTTAAACAGTTCAATCAAGGAACAGTTCTTTTCGCAGTATAAATAAACTTCAGGAAAACCATTTAAGAAGCATCCTATCAGTATATGCTGATCCTGGCTTATGAAACTGCTCATTCATAAGAATAGTTCAGGGAGTGAGTTCATACTGTGAAAAGACTACACCTTGCCTCTTATTTATAATAAATTAACACTGGATAATCTTTGACTCAAGTCCTTCTGTGCTTAGTCCACCATGGTAGGCTAGAGAAGGAAACTTATTTGCTATATACTGAGGTGCTACATAAACAGTGGCTTAAAGGAGATAATAGATCTATCATCATTTGATTCATAATCCAAACTTCAATTCTGGTATTAAAACATATTTGGTCAAGTTTGTAGAATAGCAAGAATATTAAAGACTTATATTTCTTTTGGAGCAAAACTCCAAACCTGCTGAAGATTTTATGACAGTGTGTCTTTAAGCTTGTGTCTTGATTGACGTAGGAGCTGCGGGGATTGGCTGAGCACACTTGTGGGCGTGTCTGGGTGAGTCAACATGGAGGCATGATTTCAAGTCCTGTATCTGGCCCTTTGCCCTTCCTCATGGGTGCTGCTACCCCGCTGTTCCGCTTTCTGGCTTCCAAGAACTACGGGGTTTTGCTCTGCCACACACTTCCTGCATGGTGTTCCTGCCTTGGAGCCTACCCACCTCACACTGAATCTTGTGAGACCCCAAGCTAGAGAAGACACAGAATGTGATGAGCAGAGCTCATTTTTTTTGTTGGAGATCAAAAGGCCAGACTGCTGATAGAAATGTGGATAGTAAAGGCCAGGCTCAGGAGGTCTGAAGTGTACACATGGATGCTGCTGGTAGCTGGTCTAGAGAGATTGAACATTATATTCATGCAAGAAAGTGTCTATATTTTACCCATCTCTCGAGACTATGGAAGACTGAGAATAAAGACTGTTGACTAATGCAAAGCTCTCTTATAAATGATAAAAAGGAGGAAAGTTAAGATCACAAGACCACCCCAAATTGCATTTGTCATGATAACTGAAGCCACATTTTGGGGAAGACTGCTTAAATATTGCACTTCTTCTATTGCCAAGAACTTCTAGAAAATCACAAGGTAAGCAGATTAGAGAGAAGGCATTTGGTATGCTTCATGAAGTCTGCTGAAACTCCTCTGAGCAATAACCCATTCCATTAGCTATTCAATGGAATGGGAATAAGAGAGTGGAATGGGATGCTGACCAACAAAACAGAAGGTCATTCTAGGGGGGTTTCCTCTCCTGTTGCCCATTGAAAAGTACCAGAGTTAATACATTTCTAGTTGAGCAAGGCCTATCAGCAAGTCGATAAGATAGACCTGAAGTTTATGCTTCCCCGTCTCCCTGCAAAGTATATGGTCTTAGAATAGTGTGGCTGCTAATTGGGAGGCATGACATGATACCCCTGCTCTTTCTAGTTTCTGGTAGGTTCTCTTCCACTCACTAAATTACCTGTGTGCTTCCTACTACGCCTTCACTCTCAGGTATTCTGAAGATAGAGACAATAAGAGACACAAAGAGGGAGAGGAGGTATGGAATACAGTAGGGCAATGTGACCTGTGCTTTGTTAAGAAAACCAGCAAGCTGTAGGGTTTTGAAAGGAAAAGTAGCTCAAAGAAGTGGTCTTATAGCACCATCCTCACAGATATCCAGAGGCAGGATGATGAAAGCGGTAATGCACATGATAAAGGCTGAAAAGCCACAGGAATATCAGACGGATCTATTCCATGGCACAGATGTCTATATAAAGACTTTCAGCTAATAATATTTTAATGCCAAGTTCTTTTCATTGCTTTGGCTGAAACCCAAGAGTGGCTAAAACATATATTTGGCATCTGGGCCATCTCTGGTGTACTAATTTCCTTCTGCTTAGTCATGTAGCCAGCAGTAGAGCTGATCTCAACTAAGGTGGTTCGTACTAATTGCTAGTTTCCAATTACTAGTTGTTCAAGGTTTATCAAGTATTGTGACTTTAATTAGGGCCCTAAGATGTAAACTGCAGTGTCTTTAACAGATACATTCCAATGGGGATAATTTGATGAGCCAGTTGCTGTTGTATAGTAATTGGGAACCAAAGAGAGATTCACATATGAATAGTAAATTAAGATGCACAGTAGTAGCTGGGATTTATACCTGGACTGTTAGAGGCCTTAATGACCCCATAAAAGGGAATAAGGTCATTTGTTATTTAAAGGATCATAAGATATTGCATTTCATAAGGATATTGAGCATGTACAAGATTAAAGTGCTCATGGGTGAACCAGGTTCTCCCTTTATTTCATTTATAAGCAGAACCAGAAGAGTTAGCACTTCTTTGTAATAAACTCTAAATTCCAGAGTGACTTGCTGTTCTACCTCTCAAATCCCAAAGGATAGCAGCTGCTGGGCTGGGCTTTGTAAAATGTGAGTTTCATCCCCAAAGTCAGCACAGGCACTGAATTTTCCATTTTAGAACCAATTAAAGTGAACGGTTTTCCAATTTTCTGGGACACATGGTCACATGTGGCCAAATGGGGAGAACCAGAGATTTGAAAAGGCGGCAAGAAAAAGCCCAGTTCTTAGAACTCCTTGCTTACAGCAGGTCGTGTTCTAGGTTGCATACACATTTAAAAATTTAGCTTTATAAGGACAAAGAAATTCATAGCAGAAATAGAACAGTCTCAATTACACATAGAAACAAAGGCATTATTCAGAATAGTGGGTTACTATTGGAAGCATGTTGGGATTAGCTTTTGCCTCCTTGTATTCAAACCCACATCAGGAGGGCAAAAGGAGAAATATATTTGAGGACCTACTCCAGCATAAAATTTCATTGTGGATAAATTCCTCCAAAAATATTGGGAAGTGACCCCGATATCTTCCATGCCTAGTATGTACCTTATTTCATTCTTGCTGTGACCATAAGGACAGACCTTCACAGGGAGCCATGCAATCATTTCTGCCTTATTATCATGCACTCTACAGATGTTTTCCTTAGCCAGAGTCTCACTGAGCAGAGCAGAGGCCTAGAGGGGGCCTGGTTAGGAAATAGGGAGACAATGTCTCCAGTTTAAGTCATTAGAACAATAGGAGCAAGTCAGAAGGCTGAATGTTGCTCTTTCAATAGAAATTCAGCCAGGTCCCCAACATGCTATAAAATTTATCCATACAATTTTAAGTGATACAAACAATGAGCATCTCAGGTAACTGAAGGCAACTGCGTTAGTTTGATGGGATTCAGGAGATGCTTCTGGCATGACTAGATTGCCACACAATTGAATTTTAAGTGTTATCGAAATGATCAACTATAAATCATTTGAAACATCCAAGAAAGCACATGCTGTGGTTTGGGGCGAGATCCCGTCCACCCCTGGCCTCATGTGTTCACTGGGCTTTTTCAGAGGGGGTTGAATCTAGAGTGTGTGCTGCTGAGATTAAGGGTGTATGATTACTACATCAGACTGCTGCAGGGATTAAGGGTGTGTGATTAGTACACTGGATTGCTTGTTTGGCATAGTTCTGGCTAGGGTTAAGGGTAGCATGCTACACCCACCCTAGGTTGGGTAGTCTGCTTTTGCCATCTCCCACTGCCATGAACTGTTGCGCCCCTGCCACATGCCACTCTGCCTTGGAGCCAGCCAGGCATGGACTGGAACCTGCACGCAAATTGTGAGCTAAATTAATCTTTCCCTCTTTGGGTGTCAGATATTTTGTCTTAGCGACTGGAAAAGTAACTAAGACAGTATATTAATAACAGATATCTAGTCATTTACTTTTAAAATCCTGAGCATCCCTTTCCCTTGGATTAATACTAATACTATAGGTAAAGCTGCGCTGTGTTACACAAATGCAGAGTGACACAATCCCCACGATCCTTGCAGGTGCAGCTTTGTCATCACACGTCTCCATTTTTTTTCCCATCAAGGATAAAGTCTACATTACCATCTCCTTGGATCTGAGCTGACGTTGTGACTTGATTTACCCTCTCCCACGTGATTTTGTGGATTGTTTGGCCAAGGTGTACTAATTCTGAGGTCAGGCCTTAAGAGAAACCCTATCAGCCACTATGCAAAGAACACAAGCTGACCAGTTAGGTGACAAGAGACATGTGACCCGGTGACTCCCATCGTCACAGTGGCAGCCAATCTCCAGCTGATCTGGCCACTGACAGCAGGCAGATGAGGAAGCCCAGCTAAAACTGGAGTCACCTGGAAGGCTCCAGGCAACTTGTTAATCCTCATAAAACATGAGCAAGAACACATAGATTTTATTTCAAAGTCAGTAAGTTTTGATGTAGTTTTCCATAGTAAAGGATAACAGAAACAGTAATTAAAGCTACTACATACCCAAATCAACTTCTGTTCCTCCTTTTTCTTTTCTGCCTGCCTCCCTCTGCAGTACTTTTCAATATTCTGGAATTGGAATCTTTCCTTCTGATACATATAAGAATATCTTTGTTATGTATTTGTGTATGCAAAATCAATGTTCAGTATTCTTCATAAAATGTTATGTACAGTGTGCTTTAAATGAAACTGAAATTATGCCATATTACTTATCCTTTTACTCTTTCCCTATTACACTTCGCTTTTATAAATATCCATGTTCATAAACATGAAGGTATTCATTTTAATTGCTATAATCTTTTCTAATTTACAAATGTATCCCAGTTTTTCCATTCCTTTATTAAAGGTCTGAGCATGTTATGATTCAAATAAATTTGAAGAGTTAGAAACATTTTATAGTCAATGATGATCAGGGAGTGAGCACGTTATTGTTTCTAAAGCTACATGATGCTTACTATTTTCTTTACACTACATATATTATTTTCCATAATTTTCATTTTGTAGTAAATTTTGTAAAATAAATTAGAATCAGAATAGAGAAAACACAAAAAGATGGTGTAAAGAAGACAAAGATTTTGGCCTATTTTCCAGTAGCTTGTCTTTATTTCTGTCCATTGTCATTATCTTTATCCATTACCCTAAAGCAATGAACTACTTTTCCTGAATCCAACCAAATCCAAATTGCTAAAATTAACCAATATAACAGTAAGTGCAAAGAGATTACAGTTGTGCTCTGTACATTGTCCTTTAGTAATTTCTCATCTCTTTGTGAGTTTATTCTGTCACTAGATTGAAAGTTTCTGCTGCTTCAGCCTGTTCTCTGCTGTTGCCTTAAGTATTTTGTTCTCTTGCTCTCATTCCATACTACTTCTGTCACTGCTGTCATGGACGGGGGCCTGCATAACAGACTTCATTAGAATTCTCAATCACTTTTCTTTTCATCTAGAGTTATGGTTTGTGTGTAGTTGTCCCCCAAAAGCTTCATGTAGTCATAGGGGAACAGTTATAGAGTCTGTGATTAACTCATAATCTGAGGCTGGGATTATGGGTCTGAGTACTGCTGGGATTATGGGTGTGAGCACTACACGCACCCTGGGGCAGACAGCCTGAAGGCAACACAAGGGAGGGAGAGAGGCTTGCCTCTGCCACTGCCGCAGCTGCTGCTCCTTCTTACCTTTGCTGTTGGCTGTTTTCTGCTGCCATGAACTGCTGCCCTCTGCCATGTGCCACCCTGCCTTGGAGCCAGCTGAGTATGGATGTAAACCTTTACTCCTGTATGCTAAATAAATCTTTCCATCCTTAATTTGGGGTATTGAGTATTTTGTCCCAGCAATGAGAGAAAGGTAACTGAGACATCTAGTTAATATTTTATTCAGCACCAGGCACTTGCTACATAATGCTGAGATAAAATCATGCTAATTAAAAAAAAACAATGATCTTTGCCCAGATCTAGATGGCTTCTTTTTTTTTTTTTCCCTCTCCTATGATGTTCATTTCAGGGTAGGATCAATTTTCAGAAGTCATGAAAAGATTTTTTGCTCTAAACCTTTGCTGTGTTTTAACTTATAGACAATGATATAATCTTCTAAGATTCATTTGCTTTATTTATAAAATGTTGATATTATTAGTGTCTATTCTCATCTATTTTAAGATCTTGCTGTGAAGATCAAATAAATTCTTGTTTGTAAAAGTCAAGGGCTAGGAAAATAAAACCACTGTACTCTCGTACAAGAGCTGCATTCCTTATGACTTAGAAATTATTTCTTTCTTCGATGCTGCTCAGAAGAAGAAAGAATATTCAAAGTGAACACTTTAATATTTATGGTCTTAATCCTTCAATTTGTTCTGTTAGTTTATTTCACCCACTAAGGCTGGCAGTCATAGAAGCAGGAACATACTCTTGACATTCAATGTTTTAATTCCAATACATCTCCTCCTAAGGATGAAAATCAATCAGAATGTCATTAGAAAAAGACTTTATTCTTAAATATCAGCCAGAAGAGGACCCAAAGAGGCCTTCTACTATAATTTAGGGCAAAAGAAAGGGATCTTTTACAAGGCTTTAGCAGGGAGGAGTCAGCCAAAGTTCAACTAGTTTCTGGAGTTGCTGGCTGGGGCTGGTATTTAGGAGACAGAGGCCATGTTTCCATGGGTTGGCAGCTGATGTTTGGGCAATGTAGGATTCATCTGCTGGGGGTGCAGAGGAACAGGGAAGGGTCAGAAGCTAGTGAGGCAGGAATTCAAGTGCATGAGGAGGACTCAGAGAAGCATTCGCACAATTCCAGCCACTCACATCTGCTTTTTATTATTATTTCATCTTCTATTTATCTTCTGATGAAAATTTGTTACATTTTCATGTGCAAAACACCTCTTAACAATTGAGAGAATAAAGTGAGTTATGTATTTTGAGGTAATATATCCTAAATTGTTAATTGGGCATTTAGAGAAATAGCCTGAGAATATTGAATTTAATGACACCTATTTTAAAGTGCTTTACCCATAAATACACAGGTCTACCTTGTGAAAGCTTTATGAGAGGTCTTTTTATAATCAGATAGCTACAGAAGGCCAAGCTTCATAATGGTTTCTGATGAATCCTTCAAAGAATGGATTGCACTCTACCTTTGGGAAGTAGAAATTCACAGTGCAAAGGGAAATGATTGCTGTTCCACATCAGCACTTCACCAGCCCTTCCCACCAGAGGTGGCTTTGGGACAGCATCGGAGATTATTACAGCAAGGGCAAGCACTGTCCAAGTCTTCCTGGGATGGACAGCCATGGTTTCATTTGTAATCACAGTATCTTTACTAGTTGTGCGCATGTTCCTACAAAAATGAAGAAAAGGAAAGGAAAAGGAAAGACCTTGACACAGATGGAAAATCACGTGGTTCCTATGGCGTGGCATGGACATGAGTGTTCTTCCCAGATGCTCTTCAATGAAGGGCCTGTTGTCCATTTCTTGGGTGTGGGGAGCAGGGATCTCAGCTCCTTGCTCCTTCTGGAGCTGCTTCTACTTCAGAGAACACCACCATGCTTACTCCAGTGACCACCCACATCCAGCAACCTTAAGAGACTGTGAAAGCCTGGTGGTCTCAGCCCATCTGAAGGTCTTGAGTTCTGGCTCTTAGTTCCCCATGGGTGCCATGACAGTCTTTATTGCCTCTCATTTTTTCCTCTTTCCACGCCTGTTTCAGAGATGTTAATGTCCAGATTGCATCTTAAGAAATAGCCTGTACACTAACCATCATTTTAGGATCACTTTCTAAGAAACCACACAACTGGTATGGAAAGGAATTTTTCACACAGAGCCAAAGTGTAGCGTCAAAAGAAACCAAAGGTGGGTGATCAAGTAGCAGACAGCAACTGACACAATGGAAAGCCATAGTCTAGTTTATAGTCACCAAGCCTGAGTCAAGAAAGGTTTATCCTGGGAGCATCCAAACTGAAGAAGAGTCATAGCCCCTTAGAAGGAGGCCTTCTAAGTACAAGTGTGAATGACAGCAGTTCTACCAATTCTTATTCAAAGGAACTGATAGCTGTTTACTTAAGTAGCTGTGAAGTGGGGGAAAGGAAATATGGAAACATCCTAAGGACTCAGGCGGATTCCAAATCGTCATCCATATCTAAAAGTTCAAAGAATCATAATGACACCCTACTTGATTGGAGGCACAGAGAAGCCAGGTTAGATATTCAGTCTTGCTAAACTTCAGGTCACAGTGGGCCTCTTCACTCTATGAATCCACCTGGCAGTAATTTCTTTGGGCTGTACTTACACGTTAAGTAGCTGTTTGTCTAGCCTTCACATAGAGTCCTTGGCCAATAGAGTAAGAGCTATCACAGTGCAGTAGGTCAAGAGGAGGCCCCTAAAAAGATCAGGGAACATAGAAAGGGTTGGATATTGATGACAAATGTCCCAAGGTATCAAATCCAGCAAAACATTGCAATAAGAGATCAGAATATCTCCTACTCCATTCCTCCTTCTGCCATAAAACTTGGCAAAACTGTACTGGAAGAACTGTCTATTGTCTGAGCTGGGCCTGATGGCTGCAGAGACCTCTGCTGCCCTAAACCACTCATGTGTTCTTCCAGACGCTGACTCACCAGTAGCTATTTAACCAAGCCACTTTTCATTAGAGTAAAGCATCCCACTCAGCCTATTGGCTTCTTTCTTTTAATAGCTGTTCTCTCAAGGTAATCAATGACTTTAACAGCCAGGCTCAATTATCAATGGAAAAGACTCAGTTATTGATCTGACACATACTTTTCTTCACTGGGCACCAATTATTGCAATCTAAATTGTGTTACATTACTATGGAAGCACCCTGTAATCTTGCTCGTTACTTAATTCATTCCGGTGATTGGCTTCAAGAAGCTTTATAATCACACCGTTGATTTGTAAGTTAACAATACTTTAGATTCCACTGAGAGCTAAGAACCAGTTTGCTTATAAAAGATTAATAGAATAAGACATTCAATTTATCTCATGTTTTGTGACAGTAGAGGAGCAGAAATTCTATAGGACTACATAAGTCTTAAACGCAGTTAGTGTCCTTTTCAAAACTAGTGGCTTTCAAAAATAGAAAAAACACTGAATTTTGATATCCGTAGCACTATTTAAAATGCAGACTGTTTGATTTCTTAAACATTCCTAAATTTAGAAATCATTAAAACTATTAAAAAGACATGTCTCCATTTCTGATTAAAAAATGGAAAAAATCAAGACTCAGAATGTCATTAATATTATTAACCTAGGAAGTAATCTAGCTGCTTAATAAAAAAAAAATCATAAAATATGCAGTAAAGGCCCCAGACAGCCAAGGAGCTCAGGCTGGGCACAGATTATTTGGGGCCTGTGTAAGGACATGTTTTTCTATCCCAGAGTTTAGCCTCTAATGACATGTGACTTATCCTTATTCAGACGTTCGGATGACAGAATCAGATACAATTGCTATAACCAATTTTTATATTCCTTTCTTACCAAAAACTTTGCTCTTTGCCCCACCCATTCTGTCTTTCAATCACTTATTCAACAAGCATGGGCCAGGGAGATAGCTCTGCAGTCTAAGTGCCTGTCCGGCAAGCACAAGGATCCCGGTTTGATCACCAATACCACATGCTGTGCTGGCCCCAGAACCGTGTGTGCACCATGCTTGCCCCGAAACTGGGTGTAGTGGTGAAGGCCTGTAATCCCAGTGCTGGGAAGACTGAGTCAGAAGGAGCACTGCAAGTCTGAACTGCGTAGCGAGACCCTGTATCAAAAAAATAATTAATCCCTGCACCCCTACAATTTTCTAGGCCGCACAAGGCCTCAGCGATGTAGTAATGAGCAATATCTACCTGTCCATCTACTTCTGTGTCTGTATCTATCTATATGCTCCATTCCAGAGATGAGAAAATTATTGTGTGACAATAGGAAATGACTTTCTTAGCATCTCTCACCTAGGAGAGCCAAGTTGAAATTCAGGTTTCTGCTGTTTTATTCTAAATAGCACAAATTTCTGCCTCGCACCACTCCCATGAACCTTTTTTCATTTCCAGTGATAGTTCTACCCTTTTGAATTTGTCTTTTGGATATCCATTAATGAGTAGGTTGTAACGTTTTTACTTCTTTGTCTATTGCATTCTCCTTCTCTGCTTATCTGTGGTAATTATCCAAGGCAGACATTGGAAGGATAGTGGTGTAAGCTTTGCGAGTCATATTTTCAATTTTAAAAATTGAAAATTGGAAATTTTAGGCTGTGAAATAAAAAACTGAGATCATAAGAAGTTGCTTGGATTTTTAATGGAGAAGTTTTCTCGCTATATATGAAAATCTAGAGTTGAGAGTCATCCTTGGTAAGGTGGCTTTGGTGAATACAGAGGAAATAACCAAGGATTGAGTGTGGTTGGATTTTAATCGGACTTTAGATTTTGCCTCAGTACGTTGAAGGTGTGCTTTAGGTGGCCCAGGACTGCCCCGATTAGGTTGTTATACTGATTTAAATGTATCTATTACCCCTCTATCAAACAATATTTTGATTTATTCTATGGTCTGAATGTTTGTGTCCCTCCAAAATTCCTATGTTGACATCCTAGCCCCCAAAGTTTCAATAGTAGGAAGCAGGCACTGAAGGGCTTGATTACATTGGTGTGTTTACAGGAGGACCCCAGAGAGCTAACCAGCTCCTTTCACAACATGAGATCGCAGTAAAAAGACCCTGCCTCAGAGAAGGTGGGATCCCTACACACGGCATCTTCCAGCACCCTGAACTTTTCCATCCCCAGAGCTGACAGAGATCAGTTTTAGTGGGTGTCTGTGAGCCACCCATGCTATGGTATTTTGTCCTAGCAACCCAAATGGACTCACACAACTTTATCAGCATTCTTTCCATGAACAACCCCCCCCCCCATAAACACAGATTATCACTCTTCAGGGTCTGGCACCCACGTGCTCCGTGTGAACTTTGCATTGTGTTGGAAATCCAAGCATCCTGCAGACACCACAAGGAATCTGCAGAGCTGTCAGAGCCTTGCACCTCTGACTGAGCTTGGGAAAAGAGATCAGTTCACAACCACTAACCCCTCAGCAAAAAGAGCAGGGTGATCAATTCCGAGGAGCACATGTCTCAGTGAGCAGACATTATCTACACGTTTGTTCCTTCACATCCTGCTCCCCGCACATTCCCGTCTCCTCACTCAAATAGCTATTAACAATAATTCCAAGAAGCAGTGGGAACTAATGACAAGCTTCATCCCCTCAGTTTAATAATGCAATCCTAATTCTCATGTATTCATTATCCCCCGGCACCAAACCACTTCCATTTGCACACCAAAGCAATCCTCCATATCTTTAGTGTTAACGTCAGCTTGATCGGCACTGATCACTTTCATTAAGAATATGCATTTACAGAGTAATGTAATCCAAAAACAGATGTTTCCCAAATAAACTACTCATTGTGTTGACAAAAAGATACCAGGATGAAGGTCAAAAGCCCTTGAGTTTTTCCATTTACCAAAGAGAAAAATAAAAAATGACTAGTTCCTTCATTGTGTTATTTGTTCAACAAACACCCTGACCACGAAAGAGGTATTGTGATAATCGTTAGGGTAAAAAAGATGATAATTAAACATGGAAGATGATAATTAAACATGGAAGTTAACTAAGAAGATAACTTCCCAATCAAGACTGGTGTCCAAAATCTCTCTCTGCAAAGGTGGGGATCCAGGACACATATCTGGATTCCAGTCTCAGACCCCCTGGTCTGTACTGTGGAAGGCTCAGCATTGGCCTACGGTTAAAGTCACAAAGAAAAACAGATCTAAGACTCAAAGAAGGTTGAGGGGAGAGCCATCTGCTGTGCTCAGCCACAGCAATCATGCAGAGGGGCCTACATGAGACTGTTAGGTCTGCTGTGACAAGCGGCTCCCTGTTGAGGTGCTTCAGTAAGGACATCTATTGTCTCCCAGTTCCAGAGACTGGAAGGATGGGATCAGCAGGACTAGGACCTCTGCAGGCCATGAGGAGGTGATTCTCCTGGCTTCTCTCTAGCTTCTGGAGGCCTGCTGGCTATATAGGTGCTCTTTGTTTTATAAGACATCACCTTGATTTCTACCTTCATTCCCCTATGACATTCTCCCTGCAAGTTTATATCTGGATCCAAATTTCTACTTTTCATAAGGATGCCAGTCGTGCTAAATTAGGACCCAAAGTAATGATCTCGTTTTTACTTACTTACACTTACATTGACCCTATTTCTAGAAAAAGGTCACATTCTGGGGTATTGGAGTTAGGAATATATGAGGGTTTGAGGGGCACAATGCACAGTAGAGTTGACCAGAGGCAGAAACAAACCAGCTAATAGGGCAGAAATGCAGATTCTCAGATGGCTAAAGAGGCGGAGTCCTCAGTGCACTGCCACATAGAGTCTTTGATTTTTTTTTTTTTTTTGGTGGAACCAGGGACTAAACTCAGGCCCTTGCACTTGCCAGGCAAGCACTTATTCTACTGAGCTATCTCCCTGACCCCTGAGTTTTTGATTTTTAATTGAACTTCTGAAGTGAGAACCATGTGGCAAAAGAGCTGTTGGGGTGTGAAGTCCCCTCTAGGAGAAGAAGAGAGGATGTGTGTCTTGGGTGTCAGAGCAGAAGAGACAACCTGGCTGCCGAAAGGCTACTCTTCTGAGACCCTGAGAGGAAATACCCTAGTTGACTTCATGGCCTGCTTACGCCATGTCTCTTTTCCTTCTGAAACCCCAAGAGTCTGACAGCGAAATACCACAGGTATTTTTTCTTGTTCAGAATCCACAAGATTCCAGATTTTAGGAGCTGCTCTTGTTCCCAGAATCCAGAATTCTTTCTAGTAGCTTGGAAACTACTTCCTTTTACCTGTTGGAGGGTAAAAAAAGAAGGAGGGAGATGGAAAGAAGAGCCATAATTTTTGCCTCCTACATGAAGGATACGTCTTCTGTTTTCTTTCTTTTGATTCTTAACATCATATAAACTTCATATGATGGATATTCCTTATAACTTCTGATCTTCTGTTTCCTTTGAAAACTATGGAGCTACTTCTTGCCCCAATGCTTTCTAGTGTTAGTGTGTCCTGTGTCTTTTTAATCATACCTCTAGGTTATATCTCAAGCCAAGATACTTTGATCGCAATACTTTGCCATGTTGCTAAGAAAGTTGGTGGTACTGAGTGAAGTTCCAGCACCAGCAGCACCTGGGAAATTGTTAGCTGTACGCATTTTTCACTCATCCACTTGCATCACTACTAGATCTATAGAATCAGACACTCTAGGGTCAGGGACATAAAGCTGTGCATTAACCATCTTCCAGGTGAGTCTGATTGACTGGTCAGTATTGTTGGTGCTGAGGAAGAGTAGATGGACAGTCCGATACATTATCTGCCCAACTGGCATTCCCATGTATATATGCCTGCCTGCTTTCCAGATTGGCTTTTCAAAATGTCAATCAGATCACTTACTTTCCTAGCTTAAAACTTTTATATCAAAAATATTCTATTGTACTGATTATAGAAGCAAATTTCTCACCCCAACTCGCTAGACCACTTACTATGCCATGGCCTCCTACTCATCACTCTCAAAGTGACTAGCAGCATGCTGAGGCAGCATTGGTTGCTCTTGTAGCCACAGTATCTGGGATACAACAAATCTTTACTACCTCCTGAATCATGGAATTGGTAAAGCTATCTAGATCTAGGCTATTCACTTTGTTTACAATATTAATTCAAATTCTTTTTAAAAATCTTATTTATTTGGTACAGGGTCTCTACGCAGCTTGAACTCATAGTGATCCTCCTGCCTCAGCCTCCCCAGTGCTGGGATGATAGGCATACACTACCACGCCCAGCTTCCATGGTCAGCATGGTGCTCCCAGGGCTGCACGCCATGTGGTACTAGGGATCGAACCTAGGTCCTTGGACTTGCCAGGCAGGCACTTAGACGACCAAGCTATCTCACCAGCCCTAGATTCAAATTCTTGATTTTGGTCTATTTACATAATAAAGATTTCTGTTCTTTTATACCTGTTTTTTCTGATGTTCCCAAAGTCTCATGCTTGGGATAATTTTAATCATTCCTAAACTTCACAAGCTACTAACAGGACACTTGTTTTTACTGCAAAATTTTTCACTTCTAGAAGTTTACATACACATACAGAGAGGAAAGCAGACTTATAAACACTCTTTATGAAATTTACGGTACAGGACACAATAAGCTTCAAAATATGAGGGTAGTGATGGAGCTGAATCTGAAACGAGAAGAAAGAATTCTCCAGGTAGAGAACTGATGAGGTTATTACTGCATGTGCAAAGGCACTGAACTATGTAGAAAGACAAAGATGACAAACAAAGTGATACGGCCTGATAAAGGAGAAGATGCACGTGAGTCCAAGGAGTCACGGTAGATCACGTACAGAATGATGACTCCTGTGAGGTAGAGGCTCTAGACTTTACGCTGCACAAAGTAGGAAGCCACGGCAGATGTTTAATCCTGAAAGGGGAAGACATGTTTGAGTCTAGGGTCCCTCTGGTGGCAACATGGGGGATGGCCTAGAGAAGAAGTTGGAGGAGAAGCCCATCCCAGAAACCGTCATTTCTGAGTCTTCTCCACTTTTCCCTCTTCTTATATACATGTAGGACACAAGCCAAGCTTTCATTACATTATGCAAAGTGACACTCATCAGTGGCTGTTCCCTTTCATTCCTTTGTGATTATTGTATTCGTTGTTAATATTAAATGACACGAGCTTTGTATCACCATCATTGCCACTTTATTGACCAGTACACCAAATTTAGACTTGCAGAGACTCCTGTGTCATGGGATTGTGGAGATCACTCGTGAACCCAGGTATTCTGAATCTAAATCTTCCACTTTTTTTCCATCACACTGGTGGCCTTGTATGCAGACCAGGCTATAAATGAAGCTATAGATAAGCTCCAGTCTTCTTGATGCAACCTTTAAATATCCTTGGATTTGCACACTTAACAACTGCCTGAGAGACTAATGATTTGTAACTGTCCATACACTATTTAGCTCAGCACATTGACTTAAGTCAGGAAGATGAGCAGGATCTTGATTAAAATGAATACAAAATCAGACCTTTTGATTAAATAAGAATTTGATAAGTTCTTATAATGAGCCCATAATACAAGCCAAAAGAAAATGAGAAGGGAATACAAATCAGAAAAATAAAGTTAATAAAGAATTCTGAAATATTGGTTAAGGGAAAGTTGCATACATGCAGTGAAAATTTCAGAGATCACCAGAATCCCCAAAGAAACCAGAAATGACCCGGCAAGAAAAGCAAAACAGGCCGGTGCCTGGGCCCAAGCAGCTGCATCACAGGGAACGCATGTCACCACCAGCAGCCACACTCCAGCAAAGGAGCACAGCTCAGAGAACTTCAGCACCGCCTTTTGGTGAGCTCCTGTCTGCCTCTGAGAAGTGTGCTTCATCATTGTACTGTGGTCTGTGCTTTTTCTAGTGACAAATTTTTATTGACAACAGCTGCTACTTAGCAAATCTGATTATTCATGAACTATGATGTGTAATTTATGCACTTTTATCACTCATACCTGCAATCATTACTAATATTTCAAGGTTTTTAAATGTATTTAGTAGAGGGTCTATAGGGTCTCACTACCCAGATCAGACTCAGAGTGATCCTCCTTTTTCAGCCTCCCAAATACTAGGATTACAAGTGCATGCCACCACACCCAGTGTAATATTTCCAGTTTTTAAGTGAAGAAATTGATGCTCAGAGACTGAACAACTTACTTGAAGTTACACATTTAGTCTGTGGTAAAGTCTAGAGTTGAATGTAGGATTGCCTAATTTGATAGCATGGATCACTGAAACCTTTCTGGGACAACAGGTTTATACAGGAAACAATACGTGCTTTTAA
Source organism: Octodon degus (assembly GCF_000260255.1). Lineage (NCBI taxonomy): Eukaryota > Metazoa > Chordata > Mammalia > Rodentia > Octodontidae > Octodon > Octodon degus. The sequence goes on along the minus strand of NW_004524663.1, from coordinate 7,120,046 downwards.
ACAACCCTCCTACAATCTCTTGGAAATGGTAGCAGGAAAAAACCCAGCATCTTATAGTCTACTATGGAAAACTAGAACTGAAATTCCTTAAGGGTACTATGTTCTAACTGATACTTTAAAAGTATTATTTTATGTATTTGCTTATATCAAATTACTGATCCCACTTTACATGCATATTTTTGTTTTGCAAAATTATCAAGATGGTGTATTTTATAATGAATGCCAATATATGAAGAATGTGAAAATTCTTTTACAAATTATAAAAGCAAATATATTTATTTTTCATCATGTCTCATAATGCTCTCTGAATTTTAGGTGCACACGTAGCTTGATTTGTGCATGTGGTCTGGCATTATTTCATATTAATGGGGGAATTCTGGTTTTGTGAGTTGAATGAATGTCATCTGGTTAAAAGAGAGTGATAATATGGGTTATTGATTCCTAAAAGTATCGAAGATTATTTGCTATAAAACATGGATCATATTTTATTCTTCCTTTTTAATACTTTAACCATAACTATTTAGTCTTAAAGTGACGTATTTTGCCCAAGAATTCTACAACCTTAACTCATTAAGAGTGCCCGTGAAGACAGCAATCAGACAAAACAGTAACTCCTCTGTTAGGAAATGGACTGACTGAAACACTTGTGAACTGGCTAAGGAAATGGAGTAGAAGTTTCCAGAAAGCAGAAACTCTATATAATTAGCAAATCCCACCACCAAGACTGGTGCCAGCAGCCCCATGATCTAGTCCAGGAGGCAGCGAACCGTAGCTCACAGGCCAAATGTCCCACCACCTGTTCTTGTTTTCTGCAAGCCTGGGATATAATTTACATCTTTAAATAGTTGGGGAAAAGACAAAATGAGAAAAATATTGGGTGGTATGTGAAAATTATGTGAAATTCAATTTCAGCGTCCATAATTTTTTTTTTCTTGGAATCTGTCCGCACCCAATTGTTTACATGTTGCCTTTCACTGCTTTTATGTTACAGCAGAGAGTAGACCCAATTTCTCAGAGCTTGTGTAGCACATGGACACTAAAACATTATGTTGGGCTGGGGAGGATGGCTCAGTGGTCTAAGAGGCTGCCTGGCAAGCGCCAGGACCAAGGTTTGATCTTTGGTACAGCATGTCATGCCAGCCCCAGGTGCCTGTAATCCCAGTGCTGGGGAGGCTGAGACAGGATGATCACTACAAGTCTGACCTGTGTGGTGAGATCTGGTACCAAATAAATAAATGATTAAGAAATTATTTAAAATAGCTGTAAAAGGCTCAAGTCAACCACTTCTGACATTGCCAGTCCTACAGAAAACCGACTACTATTATGGACTACGTGACTATATTGGAATGATTTGATAAATTCACACACCTACAATATTTAAATGACAATGGAATACCCTTCTCTGACAAAACTAAACAAAAAAAGGGATATAAATGAAGGAGCATTTTGTATCACTATATTCAAAATAGTTAGGATAGATAGACAGCTACTTTCTCTTAATTCAATGAATAGAAAGAGTTGTTCTAATAGTGTTTGTGGGCAGGATATCATGTCTGCATCTTGTACAGTGAATAACCACTACTAAGACAACAATATGCAATGTATTAATTATTGAAACTGTCCTACTAATCGGTTTTTTAAACAGTCTCATTGCTATTTGTTTCTCAATGAAATTTTTAAAAATTAAAATAAAATATTATGTCCTTTGACATAAAATGTTTGCTGCCCCCCTGATTAAAAACAGGGTTCTCATATCTTCAATGTATTATGTACAATGTTCTTATTCTTGAGTTTGGACAAACACAATTATCCAATTCCTTTGGACATCATGGACATGGTAGACAACAAAACTGAGTAAGATTCTTTCCATGCTCTTAAAGGATTTGCTACCCAGAAGAAAACACACACACACACACACACGCACACGCACACGCACACGCACACACACACACACACACACACACACACTGAAAATGCAAAGACCACAGGTAAAGACAAATAGAAATATCAGGGGAGCTATAATACCTACAACGGGAAGTGATTCACATACCCTGTGGGATACTACAGTGATAAAATCAGCATGGTACTAGACAAAACAAACAAACAAATGAAAACAAAAACACCAGACCTGAGGATCAATGGAACTGATTAAAACATGCAGATACAATTACAAACACACTCAGCCACCTTGTCTTTGACAAAGGGGCCAAATATGTTCACTGGAAGAAAGACGGTCTCTTTAACAAATAATTCTGGAGAAACTGGCTTTCCACATGCCAAAAACTAAAGGTAGATACAGCTCTATCACCATGCACTAAATTAAAGTCAAATGAATTAAAGATATAAACATTAAAACAAAAACACTAAATCTCCTAAAAGAGAAAGCAGGTAGAAATCTTAAAGACGTAGGGGTAGGCAAAGAGTTCATGAACAAAAACCAAACTGCATTGGGAAATACTTCAGTGAATCAACAACTGGTATCTTATCTTGTTGAGAAGTTTCTGTACATCAAAAGACAGTGAAAAGACACAAATTGGGGGAAAAATCTAAATAAACAGTCATTCAGGCAAAGGACTTCTATCTAGAAGATATAAAGAGGCAAAAAAAAAATTCAGGACCCCAAAATTCAAATGCCCAATCAAAAAATGGATATCTGAAATTAATACTATTTCTCAGAGAAAGAAAAATAAATGGCAAATAAATACATGAAAAAATATTGCACAGCACTGGTCATTTGAGAAATGCAAATGAAAACAACACTGAGATTCCATTTCACCCCAGAAAGAATGATTATCACCAAAAAAATAAAGCAATAACAAATTCTGGAGAGGCTGTGGGGAAAAAAGAACCTTTCTCCACTGTCAGTGGGAATGCAAACTGGTACAACCACTAAGGAAATCTGTGTGGAGACTCCTTAAAAAACTATGATTAGAAATCATATTCAACCCAGCTATATCCCTTCTGGATATTTTTTCCAGAAGAACTCAGAACATTATAGCACAGTAATATATGTGTATCCATGTTTATAACAGCACAATTTGTCATAGCTAAATCTTGGAAACAACCCAAATGCCCATTAACTGAGAAATGGATAAAAAGATATATTTTTATACAGTGGAGTGTTACTCAGCTATAAAGATAAACTTAAGGCTTTTATAGGTAAATGGGTGCAACTAGAGGCTATATTCATAAGTGAAATAGAACAGACCCACATGCGTAAGCATGGTATTGCCACTCTAGTGTAAGAACCTAAAAGAATAAATAAAATCTGAAAGGTACAATAGATATATTAAAAGGGAAAAAACACTGAACATATGGAATAAACAACTAGCATGAGGGAAAGGAGAAAAGATAGCAAAAAAAGGAAGGAAAAAATCATGTAAGTAGAGACACAGGATAGCTAAGATGATTGTACTACTAATTTCTATTAGTTTTTCAAGGGTAGCAGTTAATGCTTCAGATTTTTACTTTGACTATTTTATATACTAGTATCTATAATCTAAGCAACTATACTGAGAGGAGCAATGTACAACATAATAACCAGTATTGAATACCTTTCACCTTGTTCTTTTAAAAATGTGCATCATTTCTAATGTTTTATTTATTATTTTATGATGTCTTTACAATTCTTTTAAAAATTAAAAGAACAAAAAAGTTTCAAGGTTTGCAGTAGTAGTTATTCAGGGTACAAGATGCAGATGTGATATCTTGTTTAAACACTATTAGTACAAATCTTTCTTCTCATTGAGCTAACAGAAAGTACCTGTATATCTATCCTATTTTGTATATACAGATATATATTTTTTTCACACAAAATGGTTATTTATATCCCTCTTTTTTGTTTTGTTTTGTCAGAGATGGGTGTTCCATTGCCATTCAAATATTATAGGTGCTTGAATTCATCAAAATAATCCAATATAGTCCAGTAGTCCATAATAGTAGTGGGTTATCAGCAGAACTGTCAATGTCAGAAGTTGTTGACCTGAACCTTTTATATCTCAGCATATTAATATGGCTTTACTTTTTAAATCAATTTTACTGAGAAACAAATAGCAATGAGACAGTTTCAAAACTGATTAGTAAGACAGTTTCAATAATTAATACATTGCATATTGTTGTCTTCGTAGTGTTATTCATAGTACAAGATGCAGACATTATATCCTGTCCAAACACGATATTAGTACAAATCTTTCTTCTCATTGAGTTTAGAGAAAGTAGCTGTATATCTATCCTATTTTGTATATACAGATACAAAATGGTCCTTCATTTATATCCCTTTAGTTTTGTAAGAACAAATCTATATTGTGTTTTTCTACAGAGATGTTTTATAAGCATCCCTCCTTTTGGCTTTTTGAGACAGGGTCTCACTATGCACTTCAGGCTGAGCTTGGATTCACTTTGTAGTCCAGGCTGGACTCGAATTCCCTCTTGGCTCATCCTCCTCAGTGCTAGAATTACAGGTGTGTGCCACCACACCTGGCTAAATCTAAAAAGATGTTTGAAATTTTAAAAGCAGTTATTCTGTGCTGGCAAAATAGATTTGTTAATCTAAAGTCATCATTTAAGAATCTAACAAAAGAATTTATGCTCTTTTGTAATTCTTGTACATTCTTTTTGTTTGCAAATTATAAGGGGCAGTATTTGCATTGGTTCATACCATCTTCTCTTAACAGAAATGCAAAAGCACTGATCTTCCTCTGAGCTTTAGGCATCATATGCACCTGTTGTGTGGAATCAAACAAAGCGAGTTTTGGTGTCTAATTCCAGAAGCGATCATTTTCATTCAGTTTTATTACAAAACAACTAACAGGAAATATCAGAGTGGGACTTGCTTTGGTTTGTCATGTTCTTGTTTATGCAAGGAAATTTCAAAGAATACAAGGCTGTAAAAATCTGTACTGCGGCCACAATCCTTTCCCCTAACTCCTCCCATGCTTCCTTTACCAGAAGAACCCTGGACTGGAACTGGAACTAGCTGATTTACAGACTGAGAGAGTCCAAGATTCTGAGCCACAGACAGGGTAGGCGTTGTGGAGTGAGTGCCCTACAGTCACTGCGGAGCCCATACATTTGCAGTGTTTCATTCCCCTGCTGGCTTCCTTTTCCTTCCCTCTATTTCACTCCCCCTCATTTGCTTCCTTTCAGGCCTTGGTCTTCAGGGTCAGTGCTTATTTAGATATCAAAATGAAAAAAAAAAAGATAAGGGAAAGGAAAAGGAAAGCAAGATTAGGTAAAATTCAGCAGTTGTCTGCTTTTTGTGACAGATGATGTCTGTAGCCCAGGATCATTAACTGTACAGAGAAATAGAGGTGTTTTTCTAAATAAGTCATACTAGATGTGCAAGTCTCTCTTTAATTTATCATGAGATGATATTGTGGGGGGCACACCTGTGTGAGTACACACGTCTGGATGTTGCTGAGCATAAATGCGACTTGCTGGGTCCCAGGCTGGGTAGACTTGGCAGTAGTCCAAAAAGAAATTTTTCATTGATCTTCCAGTTTAATTATATCTGTGGTGATATCTACTACCTTGTGAATCATCATGTGGGCTCGTTAGGCACCTGTTCTCTCTCCACTTGCAAGGAAAATGTTTCAATTAGAATAAAAAATGATTAAAGATCTTTCCTCTTTATTTCTTGCACTAGGTAACTGGGAGGAAATTGACATGAATATGCAGCTAGGTAGGTAGAGAACAGGTCAACTCACAGATAGGAACTTATTAGCTCTGTATCATTTCACCCTTTCTAACCTCCATGCACAAATCACACATTCGTTATAGGAATGTCACAAATATATTTTTTACTCAAATGAAGTCTCCATGAAACATTATGAGTCAAGTTGTTGCGTTAGTTCTTTCATCTTGAAAAGCTTATTGCAGGGATTTATGTGCAGCTGAAGAAGCAACTGCTGAGGAAATTTCTTGGGAAACAGAGAGGGGAACCTCTGAATATTTAGTGTTTCAGGCTCTGTCTTAGGTACTTTTGTGGCGTGTGTCCTGGCTGATCTTCACACCAGGGTGGCAAGACCAGTGCTATTAGCTGCACCTCTCTGAGGAGAAAACTGAGGCCAGGCAAGATTCACACTTCGCTTGGTCCAGTTCCAAAGTCTACTCCAGACACAAAAGCTTAAACGTTGATTGTGGCGGGACTGGCGAGGGTGTGGTTTCTTGCTGTCCAGTAAAGTACTAAAGGCAGCACACGGGTGCCACTGATTCTGTTCTCACACTGGCTTCCTGCTGGAGCACATGAATAGCTGCGGAGCAGACAGAAGGCTACACACTTCAGCCCCAACCAAAAGCTTCTGAGCATCTTCCTTTAGATAAGAAATAAATATGCTAACTAGGTCAATATGATGAACGTGCGGCCATCTGTAGGCTGCTTTTCAGTCTTGTGAAGAGTCATTGCAGAACCAAGAGAGGTAATGAACCAGAAAGAACTCTGGGATCCAAGGCTGAGACAATAATGAGCATATGAAATCAGAAAGTTTACTTAATATGGATAAACAAGAAATCAAGAAAGCAGGAATCTTCATTATTCCACCTTGTGCCTGCCTGCCTACATGCTTAGATGTACTGACTCACTTTGAGTATCATTTACTTCATTAAACTTGAGGGCTATAACTTACCTGTAAGTATAGCTGGATATAGACAGTGCTGTAGTTGGTGGCTAGATGTCCCCTCAAAGCCTCATGCAGTTTTAGACAGGGATTTTGGGGAAGGTAGCTGAGTCTAAAGTTTGTGATTGATTTGTGGTTCAGTGCTAGGATTAAGAGTGTGTGGATTAAGGGTGAGTGACTGCTGGATCAGCCCACTTATTGGATTGGCACTGCCTGAATCCTGGCAGACTGGATGCAGTATATAAGACACAGAAAGGGCTTGTCTCTTCATTCCTTTGTTCCTCCGGCTGTCTTCTCCCCACCATGATGTGCCCTCCTCTCTGACGCTTTGTTGATTAGGGACTAAACCTGTACAAACTGTGAGTGAAATAAACATTTCCTCTTTTAACTTCGAGTGTTGGACATTTTGTCCTAGCAATGAGAAAAGTAGCTAAGAGCAATAGCCAATTAAAAGAGCAAACATAGTTCTTTCTCAAATGGGAAGGGGATTAAGATATGGAAGTAAGGGGTCAGGACAGGAGGGAAGGAGATGATGAAGCAACAAAGATGTGTTATATACATGAACCAACCCCACACAAGGAATGCAAATGTTGTGTACTGTAAACATGTGCTAATAAAAAATACCAAAAATAACACAGTTCATTACATAGAATCTGAAATATTGTAAGGGCTTAGAAAATGTGAGTCTAACTTCTCTGTCCCTAATGGGTACATAATCCTTCATAGTTTAGTGACTACAATTAAAATCAGAAGCCACAGTCAGGGCAAGGTAGTAAGTGTGAACAAGGTAAGAACTAGAACCTGGCAACTACATGGTACCCACAACTTGGGACCAATCACTGCTTAGGAATAAGGAGAAGGCATCCTCCCTCATTCCCCAACTCTGAGGACAGAGGGCCAACTGCACAGTTTGCTTTATTCAACTGAAACCAAAGGGGTATGAGGGGGCTGAAGACTAGGACAGCACTTGCATAACAGACCTGGTCAAGCCTAAACAGGTGCCTGAAGAGCATGCCCAAGTGAAAAGCATGCCCATGGTCCAGAAATAGGATAAGAGACATGTGGGGCAGAGGGATCGAGGCCCAACCAGGATCAGGCAATCCTCGCCAACCCCAGATGTAAGCTAAACAAATCCTGATTTCTATACCTGCTAGACTTCATGGTGGTTTGTTAAGGAGTAAATAAATTTAGACAGTGAGTAGATGGCATTTTTATCCTACTCTCTCAAATTGGATTTTGAAAGGGAGAAAGTTATGAAAATGAAGGCCTGGGCCAGCACATCTCACGCTTAAAAAAGAATCTGCTTAATTCCTTCTAGTTCCTTCCAGATAAGAGTCCATCAATAACAACGATTTTTAAAAAAGTCATAGTACTGGCCCGGGGAGATAGCTTGGCAGTCTAAGCACCTGCCTGAGAAGCAAAAGGACTCAGGAGCAGTCCCCAGTACCGTATGCCATATTGGCTTTACACTGAGCCAGCCACTGAAACTGGGCACAGTGGTGCATGCTTGTAATCCCAGTGCTGAGGAGGCTGAGACAGGAGGATCACTAAGAGTCCCAGCTGTGTACCTTATGGATGAGCAAATATTCAAAACTGAAGTGCATATAGTGCAAAGTTTCTCAGACGGGTTCATTCCTGGATTTCAGAGCTTGGCCACTCTACAGATAAAGAGCCTGGCACAAATGGGGCATTGAATCTGAGTCAACAACTGAAGAAACACAAGATAAGTATCCGTTGGGCAGGCGAACCACAAGCACATGGGAGGCCATGGTGATCTTTTTAATAATTTGGACTTCAGTCTTTCCTGAGAGCTATTATAAGCCCAGGAAGGTTCTCTAGAAATGCCTGAAGAAGAAAGTTATGAGAGTGTGCATGTCATGCAAGGCACAGTGAGGAAGTGAAACAAAAATGCAGGAAACAAAACAAAATTTATTACTCACCAGTCCCAGAGAAGTAAGAGTGCTGACCGGAGCTTAAGAGGGAGTCCAGAGGTACAAGGGAGCTGTGCAGTTGTAGAGAAGAAGGACAAGAGAATGTAAAACTATGCATTTATTAAGGCTCTTGAGCATTTCCCTCTTCGGTTTCCCTTGGGGACTGGGGATTGGTGACTTTAAAGAAAAACACCAATCATGGGGGAAAAACTTATTTAGATAACCTTGGTGTTGACTATTAGGGTTCAACATGATCAGTGAGCTGGGTTTGGGAACAGTGAGATGAGGAACCAGTAGATTTATTGCAATCAGATTGTTGGGGAAGTTTTAACTTTTAAGTCAAAAGTGAGGGAATAATTTGTGTGTACAAGGACTCATGTCATGCCCAGAGATGGATCCCCAAGCAGCAACTGTATCAAATATATTTAAGACAAAGCCTATGCCTTGGCTTCAAAAGAACACTTAAGTATTTTGGTTGTCTAGGGGCCTTTACTGGTTGGGAGGTGGTGGTATAACATTGTAAAATTTCTACTATCCATATCATTATGTTGCTTACTGTGTCCCATCAGAGTATATTTATTCCTTATCACATTCATAATGATTGTTTTTCTTGTTTAGTGAGTTTTTCTTTAGCTTTTGGACTAGAAGCTATCCATGCTAGAAGCAAGATATTTCCAAGTTACTTTATAGTTGTTTAGTGAGCAGTTCTTTCTGAGTTGCCCCTGCTCTATCTTTAAGTGACTTTACCTCAGGAGGGAACCTTAGTATCAGTCACCCAGTATAACAAGGGATACACATGATCAAAAATGAGACTGCTGCACACAGAATATTGGCATTTTTCATCATCCCTCCACCAGACTCTGGTTTCTAAGTGTCTTAATTACTTTTCTCATTGCTGAAACAAAATATCTGACACCAGAAGCTAAAGGGGGAAGCATTATTGACCTCACAGTTCGAAGAAGTTTTAGCCCAAAGTCAGTAGGCTCCAAGTCATGGTGGCACATGGCAAAAGACAAACACTTGTGGCAAGTAGAAGACAGCAAAAACAACATGGAGAAGACAAACTTTTTTCTGTTCCTTTTATTGGATCCAGTTTACTGAGTTAGTAGCAGTCTAATCAGTGGACTGCTGCAGCAATCATGTTCTTTTCATCCCATGTTATAGCTAGGGTTTTATAAAGGAAAGGATTTATAAGGATTTCCCCATAGGACACATAATTTACAGCGTTGTTTTATAGTACTCATCCAAAGAGTCCTATGCAAAAGAGTGTGAAGGTCTGTCCACACACTAGAGACCCAAAGAATCCACTTCAGGGCCTGGGTCCCATGGTAATGTTCTTCATGAGTCCAGCTGAAGACCTAGAGCCTACAGCAGTGACCTCCACAGGTCTCACTGGAGGCCGAGAGCCCACAGCAATGTCCCTTGCAAGTCTGTATCAAGGATGTGAACTGGGAAGGTCCAAAGATCAGTGGTGAAAGCTAGAAAGTCTGTGCCAGTGGGACGAAGGATCTGCACTGGAGCCAGGAAGCCACACTCAAAGAAAGTATCAGAGTTGCCTCAGAGAGAACAGAGCCTATCCTCAGTGCTAGCATAGACCCAAGCTCCTAGGATGATGTGAACAGCTGAGTTTATAACAGGAAAACCAGCATGACAAGCTTCCCTAGCAGAGTCAGAAGCACACCGTCTTCCCACCCAGTTCTTCTTTTATGCTGTTGGCAGCAAGCTGCAGGTGGGCCTTTCACACCAGCACCATGCTGATTCAGTACAGCTCAATGTTACAAGTTGACCATTAATTAATTCACCATATTCCAGAAGCCTCAATCACATCATTACACTACGAATCAATCACACACTCTAGATTCAGCCACCTCAAGCAAAACAACAATAACAAAAAACCACTATGGTTGTTTGGGGCTTCTGGGGGAACATCTAGACACAGACCAAAACATTAACTGCATGTGTTCTTACTAGGAAAGAAGGATAAACCACAGGTAGCTTCCCTGATCCAGGTTCCCATCTATTCCTTTTTTTTTTTTTTTCCAATGCCATCTGTGAGGAACTTCTCAGACTGCTTCAAAGCTCAGGAGCACCTAAGGACACCTGAGAACAGGACTCCACTTGTCTAGCACAGGCTCGTAGTGGGTACGTTTAGGTAACCATGATTTAGCACAGCTAAACACACATGCACAGGTTACGGCACTATGTAAAATATTAATATGAGATTACAATCTGTACCAGAATTACACAATCATGTTGCAGGCAGCTCTTGCTCTTATACTTTTACACTCTGGCTCGTGTGCTCTTGTCCTCTTGTGCTCTGCTTCCTGTTTCCTGCTGTTATCGCTGATGTCCTGCACATGCGTGCTCTGTAGCCTCGGGATATCATCCTGGAAAATCTCTCTGAGGCCCCTGAAGTGGGCTGGCGCCATCCATTGCAGGGTGTATCACCAATTCAATAAGAGATTCTCCGAGATGGGGAGCAGCAGCAGTATATTACATGTACAATTGATGGTAAGAAGCATACCAGCTTCAGAGGTATTAAAATATGAAAAAAACCCAACATAGAACTGAGAAAATATGCATTCCCAAATGGATACAGATGCCTCGCCCCCGGCATTTTCCTTTTTCTTTGCATGGCTGTGTTGGTTTGATTCTTGTCCCGTTATCTCATCTCAGAAGCTATGATTCTTTAGCCATATATTTTAACTGGGTCTATTGCCCTCCTTTTTTCTGACATGAAAGTGTCAATTTCAAAGAAAGCTCTTTGTATTTTCATTTTTATCTCAAGTCTGTGATTCTATCTGTTCATGCTTAGAAACGCATGTGCTACCCATTTCTTCTGGGTGCGGGAGTTGGCAGCATGACATAGAAGCTAAAAGCCTCTTTGGGCATCTTAAACAACAGCAGGGTAAAGGAATTAGGGCAGCAGTTTCCTCCTAACTTCAGAGACCACAGCTTTGCGAGGACAAGGAACTCACCGCAACTCATCAGGGTTCTTAGCTAACCACTTCTGGTCAACCTAAGAATAGAAATTTAGTGACACAATCATAGGGTGCTCAGAGAACCACCCAAAGGCTAAAGTTCATAAAATAGCAAGCCAGAAGAAAGGACAAAAATAGTCACAGTCAACATTACAGAATCCTCCAGTGAGCATACTGCTGTTGAGCTGCCCCAGAGCCCCTGCTGCCACTTGTTGTCTTGGGACAGGACCATGGCCATGGTCACAAAAGTGTTGGTGGCTCAGTAGAACTGGACTCTAGAAGGCAGTGCTGTAAATGCCACATTAGTGTCTCTAAGACAGGTTTCATCCAAATAAACTACAAGGCTTGTTTTTCCAAGGCCCTGTCCTCACTTCAATGTTATCTTCACAGTGGAGTATTTGTGCTATTTATAATTTTTTACCCTCAAGATCTTACCTCTCCTCCAACATATTTGTCTTAGTTACTCTTCTCTCTTTGCTGGGACAAATACCCAACACCCAAAATGAAGAAAGGAAAGGTTTATTTAGCTCATAATTACTGGAAGTTTCAGTCCATATTCAGCTGGCTCCAAGGCAGAGCAGCACATAGCAGAAAGCAATCTTTCATGGTGGCGGCAAAGAGCAAGAGCACCAGGGAGCAGCAGCAGCAGCTCAAGCAGCTAGCTTCTCTTCCCTCCTTACACTGTAATGCAAATTATCTGCCCGAGGGCAAGTGCAGCATCCACACCAACAATAATCAATCACAAACTCCAGAAGCCACCCCAAGACTGTATGAGGCTTTGGGGGGATACCTAGACACAAACCATAACAATATTCATCTTATTTATATAAGATAAACAACCCATTTTCTTGTTTATTTTCTGCCCATTATAAAATGTAAATTCTATGTCAAGAACTTTTGCCTGCTTTGTTCTGTGTTTTATCTCCAGGAACTTTAAGCATTCTCAGCATAAAGTAAGCATTTGATACACATTTCCTGGTCAATGGATGAAGTGGGGATGAATGAAGTGATTCTCAATAGCTTCTGCTTCTCTCAGTCACTCATTCTCAATCCAAAGATGCAGTTGGTTGGTTGATAGCAGGTAACATTTAAGCTGCAACTTCAAGGAAGTTGTGGAAAATGTTGTTTTTTACAATATTTGTTTTTGTTTCATGTCTGGCCTTGGCTGAAACCTGAATTTCATGGCTGTTGTGTCTCAATTATTTTTTATTTTTAAAATTATTTTATGCATCTGGTATGAAGTCTCACTAGGCAGCTTGGGCTTGGAGTGATCCTTCTGCTTTCACCTTCCCCAGGGCTGGGATTACAGGCTTGTACCATCATGCTAGGTCTCGGAGGCTGGCTCAGTGTGCCTGAGGGCAGGGCCAGCATAGCATGCAGTACTAGGGATCGAACCCTGGTCCCTGCACTCGCCTGAGCAGGTGCTTTGTCCACTGAGCTATCTCACAGGCCCTACGTCTCAATTACTGATCCTCCTCATGCTAACACTTCTTCCACCTTCCTTTTTATCCCTCTATTTATATATTTTGCAGTGGGAATGTTTACTCATTGCCTTTGATGTTGGCAGTGTTAAACTTTCTTTTTATTCCTACAGGGTCTCAGGACTGAGTTTGCTTTATGTCTCAGAGGGTACAATGGACTTGCATTTTGCATAAGGTATGGGTGTGAGTCTTTTGGTAGCCAGTGACAGAATGTTATGGTTCATACCTGAGGGCTTCCTGAAGCCTCGTGTGTCCATAGGTGTGGCTTGCAGGAGACAGGTAGATTAGGAGGATTTGATACCTCTCAGTGGATCAGTACATTCTCGACTTTATAGCTAAATGTGATTTGGGAGGCGCAGCCTGGTGGAGGAGGTGGATCCCTGGGGGGGGTGTCCTAGATCATGGACCTGCCATCCTCCCTTGATCCCTCTCTCTGCTTCCTGCTGCCATGCCATGAACTGTTTCTACTCTGCTATGCCCCTCTGCCATGGTGCCCTGTCTTGGAGCCAACCAACTATGGCCTAAAATATCTACAAACTGTGAGCCACGGTAAATCTTTCCTCCTTACAGCTGTAGGTTTTGGGTCTCTGCAAGACAGAGTAACTAAGACAGACTCCTAGCACAAGTACTTGTCCAATGTCCAATGTGATTCACACTATGTGACTTCACCCACCCTTTCCCACCCCTGGACAGTGCTCACTTGCTCTTAGCTCTTCTTTCATGTTTTTGGTACAACCTTTACCTTTAGTTCACTTTCTTATTATTTCATTAGTTACACACAGTAGGCACTTTCTGTATGGCACATACTGAGCCATCAACTGGTGGCTCAGTTACACGTGATGCCCATCTCACTCCAGCAGAATTTATGATAAGCACAAACTATGAAAACCAGGCATTAATAAGTACCGTGGAAGCAGATTACAAAGTCCTTTAGTAGCATCTAATACTAAAAAGAAACCTAGTTGGCTAGCCTAGTTAGTCTTAGCTGAGACATAAAGGCTGAATGGAGCGGAAGGTATGGAGTAGCTGGTGGGAGACCAACGAGGGAAGAGAAAGGCTCAGAAAAAGAAGCATCGAGCAATGGGTAGAAATACCAGGGCCAAAGTATTGAACTGAAAGGAAGATATTCATACTCAGGAAGCCAAAGGAAGGACACGGCGAATGAAATATGGCAATGGGAAGGAGCCTGGTAGGCATCAGTGCTACAGGGGTAGTAAAGAGCGGGATCATGCTGGGCTTTTGATAACCATGCCACCCATTTTGGATGTTATCTGAAGGACTATATAAAGTCATCTAAGGGTTGTAGTCAAGAGATAATATGGTTTGCATGTTCAATGCATCATTCTGCCCCAGCATTAAATATGGTTGGAGAAATACAGGAGTAGAGATAGGAAGCTGTCTGGGAATCATCTCACCACAGATGACCATGGTGGAGACAGACAAGGCTAGTGGCTCTGAGAGTGGAGATAACGGGTGGACTTAGCAGGGATCGTCCAGACGCTATTGTTCTGTTGGTGACCGTGTAAGACATGAAGCTGGAGTTGCGCCCAGCATGACTCATGGATTTCTGGTAAGAACAGCAAAGCATGGTTCTTTTCCTCGACTATTCTGCTCAGAGTGTTATCCATGGACTGGCAATTTGGCACCTCCTAGAATTTGTTAGAAATGTAGATTACTAATGAGATTCTGTGTTTAGAGAAGATCTTAAAGGACTTCATAGATGCATTCAAATTTGTAAGTTACCCTCCTAAGGACTTTACATTGGTAACCTTACCATGGCAGGTATGTGTAAATACTGCAAAAGTCTGGCAAATGATTATGAACATATACCTCTGTGCACGTGTGTTGGTACGTAACACACACATCAAGGCCCACGCAAAGAAGCAAGCAATAGGCAAATACTCCTGAAGACTCAAGCTTTATAAATTTCCATAGAAGATAGTTTGCAAAATGGTAAATGTTCCTATTTTGAAAGAATGCTATTGACAAAATATATAGGAGAGGCACTGTGCTTTCCAGATAACCATAAACAGAATAATACAGAGTAACAAGAACAAACTACTGAAAACGTGTTTTTGCATGTAGGAATATTTATAAGTGACAGCTGTGCGCCAGTCTGTGAAGCTGTGACCACATGAACCTTCTCATTGACCAATGGAAGATGGACTCGTGCTGGTTCTCTTGGACTTTTCCTGTCTTGCTCGACAAAGGATGTTTAGGAGAAACCATAACAAGGACAGATAAAGTGTGGCCACATGCCGCTTATTAATAGCACCACAGTCTGTTGACTGGCCTTTCCTGCCCTTTAGTTTTAGCTAGAAAATGAGTTAACTAGTAGGTTAATTGAATGTTATCTGGGAGTTGCACACATAGTGCGTGTGTGTGTGTGTGTGTGTGTGTGTGTGTGTGTGTGTGTGTGTTGGGTTTCAGAGGCTTGCGCTTCAGGAGCTCTAATATTCTGGGGAAGAGGCAGCCGTGGAAACAAGCCTCCCACTGCCTCTGGGTCCTAACCGGCCACCCTGGAACCCTGCCCACCCTTACTTGCTGAGATGTGTCTGTCATTTTTGACTGGGTGTGATTCTATCAGCCCAGTGACTTGTCAGGTCCCAAAGAAATTAAAAAAGGAAAAGTCCAGATGGTGACATTTGTGGTGAAAAAGAGAAGTGTCTTTTTCAGTCAAGCTGCCTTCCAATTATTTAAATTTATACAGATTTTATTTATTTATTTGCCATTTTCTCTTCTAAAAGGAGAAAGCTCCAGGCCTGCAAACAGGTTACCTCTAGCCCGCTGTGCTGCCCCCAGCTGCTCCTGGCTGGAATGACAGGGTCTGTTGTGGAGTTAGGGGACAAGGGGAGGTTTGCCAGGAAATAGTCACCAGCTCTTGTCCAGTGTCTGTATCCTACTGTTCTGCTTTAGCAGCACCCCTCAAACCTTCCCTCCCAAGCTATAGGGTTTTTTTTTAACTTGAATGAAATTTAGTGTGATTCATTCTTTAAGAATTAAGGATGGGGCATGTGTGCACTTCTTCACCTACTTATTGAGCCTGGTAGCATGTTAAGAATGATAAATGCTGGGATTAATATCAACTAACATTTAATGAAAGCTTACATGTTTGCAGTGCTTTACATGCATTATTTCATTTAATACAGCAACCAGAAGAGATTTATGCACATTATCATTCTCATTTTTTTCTTCAGATAATAAGATGAGAAAATCAAGCTTCGCGAGGTTATGTAAATGGTTCAAGGTCACACACTAGCAGGTGGCAGATCCATAATAAGAATCAGGTCATCTGTTTCCACTGAAATCACCACAATTTACAGCACAACAAACTCCGTAGCATCACTCCCCAGAAATGAAAGATTTAGCCTGCATGCTTGGGGGTTTGAGGGAAGCTGAGTAAGGCATCACGGGTACTGGAGGAGACAAACGCAGAAGGAGGTGTAGGCATGGACCAAAGAAAGGCAGCAAGGCAGGGGTTGGAGCACAAACAGCCATGGCCGCAGGGTGGTGGCAAGCCTTTAGTAGGGCCTATGTTTGGAGTACAGGATGTATGTGAAGTACAAATTTGTGGAGGCCAGGAAGCTGTTGCTGTACTATGTCTGCCAGACTATGCAATTTGTTCTTCCCTTAGATTTCTGGACATTTTAAAATAAGGAAGTTCTGAAGTCTGCTGTACATTTTAAAAAATTCACTCTTCAGTCAAGCACAGGATAAGCTTGTTGTTTCGCTCATATACCCCCCCCCACCCCCACCACCTCTTCTAACTGCCTGTCTCTCCTACAGGAGGCAGAGAGAGACGTAAGGAATTGGGTGAGTTGGTATGTCTTAGTTCTGCACTCTGTCATTCAGCCTTGAACCTCACTCTTGGCCTCCAAGCTATCCTGACTTTGGTGAAAAGAGCTTTGAAAGAAAAATCACCTTGGGCAGTCCCCTGCTGCCTTGATCCTTCTATGCAGGGTTTATTTTTATTTTTTTATGTATTTGGTACAGGCTCTATAGGGTCTACAAGTTTTAACTATGTGGATCAGATTTGTAGTGTTTCTCCTGCTTTGAGCCCCCCAAGGACTGGAATTACAGGTGCACACCACCACACCCAGTCTCAATCGCCTCTCAGCGCGCCCCAGGGGGTGGGGCTGGCATGGCATGTCTATGCAGGGTTTAAGTATGAAGACAAATGATGAAATGTCCCAGCAATGAGAGAAAAGTAAATGAGACACATGAGTTCCAAGAAGAAAAGTCAGATTTAGACAACAAAATGAACAAAAAGTGACAAGACAAGCTGGCTGTGGTGGCACACCACTATAATCTCAGCGCTTGGGAGGCTGAGGCAGGAGGATCTTTTCAAGTTTGAGACTAGCCTGGGCTCCAAAGTGAGCTCAAAACCAGCCTGAGCTGCATAGTGAGACACTATCTCAAAAAGACACATACACACACACACACACACACACACACACACACACACAATGGCCAGGCATATAGCAAGGTCACAAAATTGTCCAGAGTTTGAGATAAACTGTCCTTTGTCTTTTTAAAATGTCACTGAAAAGGCCACTTACATGGATGAGGGAACAGAACAGAGAGAGAGCAGTTACTTGGCTGAATTGACCAACACTACTACTCATTCTGCCATCATGTTTCTGTGATTATCAGAATGTAATTAAGTCTTGTGTTTGCATATAAAAATTAACAAGAATATATTGCCAAGACAACATTCTTACCTATTATTATAAGACTGTCAATGTTAGTAATGAAAGACTGAGAATCACTGTGGAGTAAGGAGAAAATCAAGATAGTTCTTGAAAGCATCTTGGGAAGTATAAAAGGTCCATGTTCCTGACTTATCTTTTCAATTTCATATGTTCCAGGTCATCAGACATCACCTTGATTACTACCTTTCTTTTCACTACAGCAGGGTGATAAGATACATCAGGATCCAAGAACATTTAAGCCAGCTGAGACCTGTAGGAACACACTCAGATCATCCCGCTATCATCAAGAAGCCATCGTGTTATGGTTTGTGTCTAGGTGTCCCCCCAAAGCCTCATGCAGTCATTTGGGTGGATTTCTAGAGTTTGTGGTTAATTCATGATCCAATGCAGGGATTATGGGTGTGGGTGCTACACCTAAGGTGGATAGCCTGAACACAATATAAGGAAGAGAGAGAGGCTTGCTAGCTGCTGCAGCTGCTGCTTCTCCCTTTGCTCTTTGCTGTTTTCCACTGCCATGAACAGCTTCCCTGTGCCATGTGTGGCTTGCCTTGGAGCCAGCTAAGGATGGATTGAAACCTCCTCTAACTGCAAGCTAAATAAACCTTTCCTTCCTTAACTTTTGGCATCAAGTATCTTGTCCCAGCAATGAGAGAAAAGTAAATGAGACACATGAGTTCCAAGAAGAAAAGTCAGATTTAGACAACAAAATGAACAAAAAGTGACAAGGCAAGCTGGGTGTGGTGGCACACCACTATAATCTCAGCACTTGGGAGGCTGAGGCAGGAGGATCTTTTCAAGTTTGAGACTAGCCTGGGCTCCAAAGTGAGCTCAAAGCCAGCCTGAGCTGCATAGTGAGACACTATCTCAAAAAGACACACACACACACACACACACACACACACACACACACACACACACAAAATGGCCAGGCATATAGCAAGGTCACAAAATTGTCCAGAGTTTGAGATAAACTGTCCTTTGTCTTTTTAAAATGTCACTGAAAAGGCCACTTACATGGATGAGGGAACAGAACAGAGAGAGAGCAGTTACTTGGCTGAATTGACCAACACTACCACTCATTCTGCCATCATGTTTCTGTGATTATCAGAATGTTAAGTCAACCATTCTTTCTAAGGAACATGGCTTCCTGGTACCATGTAAATTATGCACTGAAATTTATTACTTTGTGATAGACAGCAGGTAGCCTGCACAGAAGCAAAATGGTCAAATACACTGGAATTAGGCCAGTCACATTTGTTCTTTCTCAATTTCTTCTCTCCTACTTGATGTTCACTCTTTCGATTGAATTAGTGGGCTTGTGATGTAGGTACATTTTTGCAGCTATTAAAAATACCTATCAAACTGGGCAATTTGTATAAAAAATATGGAAATTAATTTCCCAAATTTGTGAGGCTGGGGAGTCTGAGATCAAGGTGGTGGCAGTTGAAGGTGTCTGGTGAAGGTGTCTGCTGCTTCCTGCTCCCAAGGTGGGGTCTTACTGCTGCATCCTCCATAGAGGGGAAAACAGTGTCATCCCAGGGCAGAAGGTGGAAGGACAACTAAAATGAGGATTTCACACAACTTCTCTTTCTCTTTTTTCTGACATTTTCCTACATGCACATCTCCCTATCAAATTGCTTTCTGTTGACTTCTCAATAAAATTAACTACTTTAATCGTTTGCATCCCCCATTTCTACTCTTTGCTTTTCCTACCTTCTTCCTCAGAATCTCCCCCTCTTTTCCAACAAATTTCTATCTTCACATGGTCTTCTTTCTTTCTTTCTTTCTGGATTCCACACAGAAGGTAAAACATGAGTCTAAATTCCTCTCACAAAGAGAGGAGTACTTCAGATCTATCTACTATCTCAAGGTTCCACACTGTAATGCCATCACATTGGAGGCTGAAGCTTTTGTTCTCTGGTGCTAGAAATTGAACCTGGAGATCTAACACATGCTAAGCAACCTTTACCATTGAACTAAACTTTTAACTCACCAATAAGTTTTAGCACCTGCATTTTGGAAGGGACACATTTATAGCCTGACACTCTTCCTTTTCATAGTCTCCAGGTGGATTTATAAATGAATCCAAGGATTGCAAACTACACATTAACCCTGAAGCTCATTTAAACTAATTCAACATTTTTGGAGCTCTTACTATGGGAAAAACACCATATTAGGTGCTGGGAGACAGAAAACGAATGGATGAAACAGCTGCTCCCCAGAAGCTGCAGTATCTTATCGTGAAGACAAGCTAAATACACAGGTAGAGAGTAAGAGCTATGTTAGACAATACTTCAACTATTTGAACACGACACTTAAATTACATTTTTTAAAAGATTTGTTTTCCTAAAGGCAAAGAGTATGCTCAAAAATTTTTTTTCTTTCTTCTTCATTTTTATTTTGGACAATTTTTATTGTTATATTCATTTAATTATTTCAGTTTGTACATAATTTATTTACAATGTGCAATCTATTCTTAATCTCATGC
>NW_004524663.1:7097104-7099113 GCF_000260255.1 Octodon degus | reverse complement strand
CAATGCATTAATTATTGTAACTGTCCTACCAAGCTATTTTTAACTGTCTCATTGTTATTTTTTTCTCAATAAAATTAATTTTAAAAAGAACTAAAAAAAACATAGAGTAACACCATCACCTGAAGTCCCAATACTCTTTTCAAATGGAAGAGTCACATCCCTTGCTATTTTGCAATACATATTTGAAGAAGGTAATGGTTTATCCCATGTTGTTTTCTCTGATAGATCTGAACACTTACACTCCTAGGCAGTTGAGGGGCCCCAAGTCCTATGGTATCTAACTTGGTGTGTATGTTAAAATTCTGTTTATGATCCTCCAAACATCCCTTTACACACGTTACTATTCTTTCGATCCTTCTATGTGAATTACTTTTTGTTGAGTTCTCAGTAAAATTCACTCTATGGTTTTTGACTGTTGTTGTGCTACATTCCACATTCAATGAACTATGGCAAGTCAGAGCATGTTTACTTAAATGGATTTTGCTAAAATGTAACACTAGCTTTCTAACACCTGTTTGCATTTCCATAAGTCTCAATAGAAAGAACACACTATTTTCATGCTGAACATGCAGAATAACATCCCATATTTTCTGCCTCTGACTGAAGCAGGAAATGGAAGTTATCTTTATCTTCTTTGTCATTTATTTAATTAATCTTTCATTCAATTGACCATCTATCACATTTTGAGTACTTTCTTTGTACCAGGCCTTTGAGGTGATAATTGGTTTATAAATATGACTAACCATGCATTATGGTGTAAAAGTACAGTTATGCAAGGTTTTATTTCTTCCAAAACTACCAATAATCATGTTTCTCTATTCTATTTCCCAGTGACTAATTTAATAGTAAATAAAAACACTTATATATAAAGTTTTGTTCCATTCAATAAGAATGTGGATGTTGACATCATATAGCCTCTATTTGAAACAGAGTTCTGTTAATTATTAGGTATGTCACCTTTGTACAACAGCTATATTTCTTACCTATAAATTAGGAACATTAATAACCATACTTGTCTCAAGAGATTCTTGTGATAACCAATGCCTTGCAAGCAACAGGCATTCAAAACATACAGGTTGGCTGTAGTTCTTTCTTTCAGAGCTAAACACAGCATTTTGAAGTTTGACGCATTTGTGACTGTGTTGTACTTTTGTGTGTGGACATGATTTTTGGCTCCTAGGAGATGATCAGAATCAGACATCTGCGCAATTCCTTTGTTACCCTGCATCACATTTCTAGTACCTTTAAACAGATGCAAAGGAGAACCTTGGAGATGGAAGTGGCTGAGGATGGTTAAAAGAAGTCCTAGAAGGTTAGTAAGGCAACAGGGACAGAATCTCACCAAGTATTAGTAGTCAGAATATCCTGTTAAATGCTGAAGCACAGCAACACCCCTTTGTCAGATGATGAAATATACGTGGGAAGGAAGCCCTCACAGAAAGTGAGTAATGGAGTTGGGGTCTCTGGTTCAGTCCATGAATTGAAGATTCAGAGTTGAATAAATGGTAAGTGGATCTGATAAGGTCAGTGAAATCTCCTCAGGATTTATACTGAGATCCTGTACCTCAGATTGTAGAACGTTTGTCAGTGTCAGCCATGTGGATGAGTCACGGCCATTGCTTGGTCAGTGTGCTCTCTGTGAAAGCCTGAGAGAATACTTTCTCTCCATGTGACTCTCCTTAGGCACACTCTACATCATTGATCACTTTCCTCTTTGTCCCCATTAATCTCCTTGATCAGAAAATTTGGGACACTACCAAGTTACATGAGCTGTAGGGTACTCAGGTGAACAATTTCTGACATTGCCAGTGAAGTGGAAGACCTAAAACTGTTATGGACTACTGAACTCTTTTAGAATATTTTGCTGAGTTTACACACCTATAATATTTAAATGATGGAGCTTAACAAAAAACAGGGATACAGATGAATGTCCATTTTGTATCTGTGTATTTAAAATGGTTAGGATAGATATATAATTACATTCTCTTCATGAATAGAGGGATTTGTTC
>NW_004524663.1:7095677-7096694 GCF_000260255.1 Octodon degus | reverse complement strand
AGTGCCAAAAGTTTAGTTACACATTTTGATTTAATCCCTGCAGCAATTTAAAGCCAATGAATGGATTAAGTTACTCTCTCCATTACCACAACTATTTTTTCACTATTTCTGCTTTGCCTCACTCCCCAATTAATTAAATAATAAAGTCAGACTTGTCTGAAAAAAACAAATGGAAAACAGCAAAGAACAACTCTGGCCATAAGACTTATATTAATCAGTAACCTTTCTTTAGACTTACAGGAACCAGAACAGCTCAAATGTCTGATAACCTGTACATGACATGGAAGCCACATCAACAGAATCGATTTGTGCAAGAATTAGTGACTTGTCTAGTACCTACCTGCCTATGGCTAAAATTCGACTTCCACAAAGCTCCAATATAAAGCATTTTGCCTGAACCCCTGGTGAAGTAGAATTTGGTCAAAGATCACCATTGTACTTTCTGGTTTGTGGTCAATGAAGTTCTCTCTTTTCCCACTACTCTATTTCTTGTTATTCGCTTTCTTGAGTGGCAGTACAAGCAGAGCTTTTGTAATAGCAAACTCCATAAAATGGAGTTATACTATCAGGAAGCAGGACACCGCAGAAACAAAGTTCAGTGACCTGTTCAATATTCCAGGTATTTAAATCAAAACTTGTATTTTGAAGGGTAATGAGTTCTTTTAATTTTTTTCCACATTTTAGGGAAGGGTCTACTGGGTGTTCAGGATTTCACTACTAGATCAGACTCCTAGTGATCTGCCTGTTTACAGCCTCCCAAGTGCTGGGATTACATGCACATGCTACCATGTCCAGTCTCAATTGTTGTCTCAGCATGCCCCAGGATCAAACCCCTGGCCCCTGCACCTGCTTGTAGGTGCTTTAATCTGCTGAGCAATTTGGCCGGCCCATGAGTTCTTGAATAGAGAAAAAAATCAAATTATCAAATATAATACTCACCTCTTTATTTGAATAAACTGCATTTTCTGTAAAATATTAGGCATTAGCATGTTTGTAAGCAAAATAAATGCAAGTTTA
>NW_004524663.1:7093006-7094697 GCF_000260255.1 Octodon degus | reverse complement strand
GGCATAGGTATAGAGCTACTTTCTCTTAGTTCAGTAAGAAGAAGGCTTTGAACTAATAGTGTTTAGACAAGATATCATGTCTGCATCTTGTACTAGGAATAACTACTACAAAGACAACAATATGCAATGTATTAATTATTGTAACTGTACTAATAACCTGCTTTAAAACTGTCTCATTTCTATTTCTTTCTCAATAAAATTATTAAAATATAAAAAAATAAATGTAGCAAATGGCAGGAGGGCATACAATATATTGGCTGCCTCAGGTGTAAACATTTCCATTTTCACTAGATGCTCTACTGGAAAACATAAGACCACTGCTTAACTTATAGAGCAGGTTACAGGGACATATGTAAATCTCATTTGATTCTTTTATAATGGTCCTGTGGAAAAAATCAGAAATTAATAATCCTACTTTAAAGCCAGGAACTAAAGCCTGGAAGGGCAAAAATGATCTGCTAACATTCAGACAGGACTCAAACCAATATTTCTTTTTACTGTAAGTATTTTACACTCCTTCTTCTTTACCTTCTAAAACCAGGTACATCCACCCCAGAAGTTTACAGAGACCAGTGATGCTCCCTGCCATGGATGGATTCCTTGGAACTGAAAGCAAAGCCAGTTGCATTTGATCACACAATAGTAATTGCCTTCCTTGTGCCTTACAATGTAGTTGAGAGTGCAGATATTGTGAATTGTGAAATGATATGTAAGCAGAACCATTTTTTGTGTGATACCAGGGATTGAACTCAGGACCTTGTACTGCCAGGCAAGCATTTATTCCAATGAGTTATCTCCCTGGCCCCTAGCAGAACCATTTTTAATCCAGACTTAAAAATGAAAAATTAGTACATATTAAAAGAATAGGTAAAACAGGAAAAAGTATGTTTTTGATACTCAAATATCAAGACACTGAGAGCATAGTCAGAGAATTACCATTTTCAGTGATTACTATTTGCCTGTGTGTGTGTGTGTGTGTGTGTGTGTGTGTGTGTGTGTGTTTGTGTATTTTACTGGTATTGAACCCAAGATATGTTATGTTAGAAAAGATATCTACCACTAAATACAACCTTATATACATTTTTTTGAGACAAGGACTTGTTAAATTGCCCAGACTGGCCTCAAATTTGTGATCTTCTCGCCTCAGCCTGCAAAGTAGCTGAGATTACAAGAATAAACCACTGTTCCTGGCCTTTTAAAACTACATAGATACATTACTTTGACCAAGGAAAAAACTATACAAAGAAGAAAATATTTGAATTCTTATGATTTTGTAAGATACCAGTGTATATCCACTTTCTCTTACATAGATCAAATATCTCCAGCTCTAAGACTGTCTTTTATTTTCTTATATTTCTAAGACTTTCTTTTAAATCACTCATTTTCCATTTGTTATTTTTGACATGAATGATTCTTTCTTGTGTCTTTTCAAAAACATCTTAGTCCAATTTAAAGATTTCTCATTAGAATCCTCAAATATCTGCGGCCTGATATATGCATCTATTTTCTTAATTCTTAAGTACTCATCTCATTTTTCTTGGTATTTATCATAAATATGTAATTTAGATGCATAAAGTCAGTAGCATGGATAGCATAAAGTAGATATTTGAGAGTATTTTTTTAGATGAATATGCAAATATGCATTCAAAATAAGAAATCACCTAGGTAAGTAGAATGTATTTTGGTTAATA
>NW_004524663.1:7083400-7092522 GCF_000260255.1 Octodon degus | reverse complement strand
TTTCAATTTGATTTGAAACTGTCTCATTGCTATATGTTTATCAATAAAACTTTGAAAAGAAAAGAAAAAAAATAAATTTAAAAAAAAAAAGTGAGGGGAAAACGTTGACTAAACAAATTTAGTAAGTTAGAAAATGAGTGGCCCAAACCAGTGCCATGCTTAGTTCTTCTGTTTGTATTTCTTTGTTCTAATTCTCTCATTCTATAGTACCTTGCTCTGGATTCCTTTTCCTCTATGCACAACCTTTTCTCTTTTCTCCTTTCATCCTTGTATCTGGATGTTTCCTTGTAAAGCATAAACCTATGTGTTACTTTCCTTAGAAGAAACAAAGAATCAGATATCTGGTCCCTGGCTTTAAGGATTTACAAGTAGTCAGATATGAGCACCTTCGGCACAGCACTGGAAGTACCTATTGCCATGGAGAAGTATGTGCAGTGCTGGCTTCAGTCCCACAAGCAAGATCTAACCAGTATGTGTGTGCACGTGAGTGTGGGTGTAAAATCCTCCTCTCACATCACTATCAAAAGATCTTTCCTTCATTAACAACATCTCCAAATATCAATATTTATTCCACGATCAAAATCTCTTTTCTCCACCTAAAAATAAAGTGAAAAGAAAAGAATATCAATAGGTCAGTACAGCCACCCTGATCTTAGACTAAACATGAGGTCTTTCTGTCAAGCTAAACCTGACCATTTCTTTCTTTTTTAAGACTTGGGATAGTCTTTTCCCCCATGTCTTTTATTCCCAAGAGCTTCCATATCAGATTTTTCCCATTCCCCTAAAGTCTTGGGTGGAATATAAAGTCATGCAAGTCAAAATGTTTACTTACAACCACAGAGAAGGTATAGGCAACTCAAATTATTGAAAACAAGTCCTGGGCTAACTACATCCGTATGAGTTGCTGTGCTGTGGTGAACATAAGAAAAAACTTTTCTTAATCAGTGTCATTCTCAAATGCCCTTTGTTCCAAATTATTGTTCAGCCTCCTCAGAAACTCCATTTCATGATGTCAGGGCTCTGTGATTTAAGACTATAAACTCCCTGGATCTCAGCACTCAGGCAGTTGCATTCCAATCCTTCTGCCTACCTGTATATCCTGGCACGTGTGTATTAGTAATATTGAACAAACAGCACTTCTGCCCATCTCTGTAATTCTTCAGTGTAATGAGAAAGCCAATCTAAGCTCTAAACTCTAAATCACACTGTGAATATTAACATTTACTTGGTCAATCCTTTTACTTCTACCCTTTCCTCATTGAGGAAAGCCAGCCCCTCAACTAAAGGATAAGCCATCATATTGAAAATACACATTGATAGCACCACAAACCAGCCAACAATGACTGCACTCACCAGAAAGGCAGATAAATGCTACAATAACAATAACAACAGCAACATGATCCACCAGAGGACTATTTAAGACATCCTTCGAGACCAAGCCCTTTATATGTTTCACTAAGTGTGAAAAGTCTCTTGATCTTACATCACTCCACACATCAATTTTTTGCCATTTTAGGGAAGAGTGAAGCATCTGTCCTAGAAAATCTGGTGTGAGCTAACAGGTATGACTTCTAGAAAATGGTCATATATTCCAATACCTGGAAACATAGCTGGCACTTTTTAAGAACACCTATCACTCAATCAAGAATGATTTTGTGTTGTTTTTATATGATTCTAAAACATGGGAGGACAACAAAAATCCAATCTTCAGAAGCTCAAGGCATTGATCTGGGTGAAAGTCTAAATTACTTCACTGACTTGTTATGTGCTTAGGGACTTGCTGTGAAACATAAAACCAAACATCTAGTAGCGCTGCAAAATCACAGAAGTCATCAAATCTTACAGTTGGCAGCACTGTTGAGAGATCAAGTTTATTGGTTTCTTTGAGACAAAAAAAGAATCTTTTAAATTTAAGACAAACCTAAACAGGCACTTAATAAGTATTAGCTAATTTATGCCTTTGAAAATGATTGTTGAGTTTTGCAGTAGCAAAGTATTCCAACAATTAGCAAACCTCGCTGCTAAGGAATTCTTTTTATGTATTATGTCAGTTAGGAAATATTTTAAAGGACCTACTGTGAGCCTTTCCTTGATACAGATTTTCTCAATATTGGAAGGCAACATCATTTATAGAGGCTTATATCAGACTGTCCTGAATTACAGCAATGGAAGAAGTGTCTCAAGAGTAGCCTGTTTCTTGAAATGTGCCAAGTTTATTGAAACTAGACTTTTAAAAACATGAGTAAAAGTTTTAAAAGAGAGAAAACAAAAATACTACTTAGAATAAACAAAATGAGATTCAAGAATGAGTGTCCTGAAATGTTCAGAGGTGGGCACCTGCTTTTATTTTTTATTTTTTCATTTTTATTTTTTTTATTTTTATTTATTTTTTTCTACAGTTTTATTGATAAACATATAGCAATGAGATAGTTTCAAATCAAATCGGAAGTACAGTTTCAACAAATAATACACTGCATATATTCTTCTTAGTGGTTAATTGCTGTACAAGATGCGGACTTGTGATCCTATTTACAAACACCATTAGAACAAATCAATCCAGTCATTAAGACAATGCAACTATATATCTACCCCAACCACTTTGAATACACAGATACAGAATGGACATTCATCGGTGTACCCCATTTTTCCTAAGTTCCGTTACTGAATATTATAGGTGTGTAAACTCAGCAAAATATTCTAAAAGAGTCCAGTAGCCCATAATAGCATTGGGTCTTCTGTTTAACTGGCAATGTCAGAAATTATTGACCTGAGTCCCCCACAGCTTAACTTAACAGCATGGCTTTATTTCTTATATTTCGTCTTCATACTTTTCTACTGGATGGTTAAGACCAAGGTAAAGCAGGACCTGTGCAACAAGAGTTGTAGCTTTTTGGTCTGAGAAGGTCAATGAAATGCCCTCAGGATTTGTCCTGAGATCCTGTACCTCATATTGTAGAACCTTTATCAGTGCAGCCATGTGGATGAGTCACGACCATTGCTTGGCCAATGGGGCACCTGCTTTTACTTCTGCTACTTGCTAAGATATACTTAAAACCACAGTAAAATGCTTTTAAAGAAAGATCAAGAAGCATGAATCAAAAGATACCAACATAAAATTCATGGAAATAAAAAAGCAGATGTTTTTAAACAGCTGGGTAGAAGAAGACCCAATGGAGTTGAAAAGTACACCTGCAATAACAGCAGCTTGGAAGCCACCAATGCACACTGCAGAATCTAGAAACACTCAGGTACTGGAAAGACAAGGAAGATATGAGAGTGAAGTGTGGGTAGCTTGAAAATAGGATTAAAATCTATAAAATAAACTAAACTACATGAAGTCTACAGATGAAAGCAGTTTCATTTCCGCATCATCTCTCTAATCCATATAGTCAATGGTTGATTGTTCCTCTCCTATCCTTGTAAAAGACTACAGATTATGATTTTAGCTTGATTTGGGTTCTTACACTAGGGAGAAAATACAGTGTTTACATGTGTGGGTCTGGTTTATTTCATTTAGGAGTATAGCCTCTAGTTGCATCCACTTAACCAATGAAGGTTTTGAGTTTGTCTTTTTTTTTCTTTTTGAGACAGGGTCTCACTATGTTGTTCAGGTTGGCCTTGAACACACTTTGTAGCCCAAGCTGGCTTGAACTCACAGTGATCCTCCTGCCTCTGCCTCCTGAGTTCTGGGATTATCCGCATGCGCTACTGTTCCTGGCCCATTTGTCTTTCTTTATAGCTGAGTAATACTCCATGGTATAAAAATACAACCTAAAAGGTATAACAGATATAGCAAAATGAAAAGAAATAGAATTTAAGGATTAAAAACCAAAGAGAGAGAAAGAGAAAAGATAATAAAAAAGGTAAGGGAAAAACATATATATATGATGGCTGAGATGACTGTACTAAGAATTTCCACCAGTTTTTTGAAAATAGCAGTTAATGTGTAGAATTTTCATCTTGACTCTCTGTATGCTGATATCTACAATCTAGACAACTACATCGAAGACAGCAATGTGTAATACAAAAGCCATGTTTGAATGCCCATCATCGTGGTCTTCTAATTGTGCACCATTCCTAATGTCATAGCAATTATTACTATATTCTCTTTAAAATAAATTTTAAAAAAGGTAAGAGATAAAGAGACAATAACAAAAATTTAAGGTTTCTTGAAAGCAAGCAGTAATATTCAATCATATTGCCAATCTCATATAACTGTATCTGTTAATTTGAGCAATAGATTTGATAATAAAAATAGAAAACATATCAACCATTGTTAATCAGCTACTCTTGTTTTGAGAGTCTGTAACATACATATTGTTGTCTGTTACCCTGTTTCCATCTTTGTTTCTGATTTTCTTGCTTTTATTTTTACTCTTCAAAATTAAATTAAATTTTTTTAAAAGAGTAGACTCAGTAAAATGCAGTAATAGGAAAAAAAAAGATTTTAGCTTGAAAATTAAGGTTCTCTTAGCTTGTTCTAGTCAAGTAGAGCAATCTTTTACAGTAAGACAAGAGGGTAAAAACAGGAGTATTAAGGGGAACTTGACACTACCAGAGAGATGTTTCCCCTTTCTAAACTGCCTATTACTTGGTCCTCAAAACAGCAACACCCAGACAAGAGAGAAACTGGCTGGTCTAAGAGGTTCTGACATTCCATAGGTAGTCACCTCACAAAATAGGAGGCCCCTACCTGATTTCACTAAGGTGAAACACACTCGTCTATATTCTCCTTATGTGCAGACCCAGAGGTACCAAGCCGGAAACCACAGTCTTCAATGTAAATTACAGTTCAAGGGTCATGTAGCATTTGAGGAAAGCAACTGATGTAAAAGAAATAGAAGTGACTTGGAGGAAATAGAATGTGTGTAGCAGAATAAAAGCATAAAGCATGTAATAAATACTCTCAGATTAAAGAAAAAAGGGGCTGGGGAGATGGCGCAGTAAAATAAGTGCTTCCCTGGCAAGCACAAAGGCCTGAGTTCAATCCCTGGTTCTGCACACAAAAAAAAGATAGATCAGAAAAAGACAATAAGATCCAGAGTATGGAATTTTGGCAATTGGAATTAAAATGCAATACAGAAAATTTAAAAGCTAAATGGAATATTTATACTACAGAATTGAGGAAATGCCCCAGAAATTAGGAGAAACAAGTCAAAGATAAACACAAGAGAAAACATAAGGAAACAAGATTAGTGTAACATGTGAACAGCAAGGTTTCCAGAGAGAAAAAAAAAGAAAATAAGAGGAAGAAAATTAGAAAGTATGTTCCTACAACTAAAGAACACGAAAGTTCACATTCAAAGAGCATAAGAAATGAGCAACACTTTGGACACATGTGAAGCTAGATGACTCAAATTTCAACACTTGCAGGCCAGCGTAACTGGGGACAAGAGACAGATCCTGAGAGTTTCCAGGAATAAATGTATTTTAAATCTCAGAAGAGAAGAAGAAATCTGAGTGTGTTAGTTGACTTTTCAACCATCCATTGAAGAAATAAAATAACTAAAGTAATGCTTCTCAAATTCTCATTTCAATCACAGTTTTTTTAAAAATCACAGAATTCCAAATTAAGCCAAATAACCAAATATTAAAGATGACAAAAAGATATTTTTGAGACATGTTCATTCTCAAAAACAAATTATGTATCACACACCCTCTAGAGAAGGGAAGCTATTGCAGGAGGTGTTCGACTAATAGCACAAGAAACTAAAAGAAAAAAAAAACCCACAGGACTCAAGAACCAGAGGATTGAACAAAAATTGAAATGGAAGGAATGTTCAGGATGATGGCCAATGGAAAGCGTCACAGCTGATGGAACAAAGATGCTAAAGCGCCTCCAGTCCGTCCACGAACAGAAGGCATCGAGGGACAGGTATAGAAGTGATGTCTTAAAAACAAACGGTTGTGGTAAAATTTAGTATGACTACATTTTTAAGTGTGTGTTCCACTGTGTTAAGGTCATTAATATTGCTAGGAAACCAATCTGCAGAGAGTTTTAAAAAAATCTAGTAAAAAAGAAGTTTCACATTTATCACATGGCAGTTCCCTGTGCTCCCACCCCGAAGGCCCTGGAATCAGCATTCCACTTTCTATTTTTATGAATTTGACTACTTTAGATTACACATGTAAACAGCATCATAAAATAGTTGTCCTTTTCATTTTAAAGAGGAAAAAACAAAAAACAAAGTAAAGGACAAAGACAAAAACAAAAACAAAGCAATATGAAACAAACATGATACCATACTTCAAAATAGGAATAGTTGTCTTGTTTTTGTGACCAGCTTATTTTCCTTAGCATGATGTCCCCAAGGTTTATCTGCTTGGAGTATGTGTTAGAATATTTTTTTCCTTTTCAAAGATGCATAATATTCAGTAGTGTGTGTTTCCTTACAACCTCTGCCTGCTCGGTCACCTGTAAAGGACACATGGTTGTTTCTACCTTTTGCCTAGTGTGAGTAAGGCTGCTCTGAGCAAGAAAGGACAAATATCCATTTAAAATTTGTATGTTCAAATGCTCTTGAAAATACTTACAAGTGGATTGGACTATATACTTAGCATTAATAAGCTCTTCATTACTGGGATGAAATGCCCACCGTATACCAATTAAAGTGAGAAATATTTTGTTTTCGGCTCAAAATTTCAGGTTTCCACCTTCAAGGTAGTGAGGTGAGGGTGGAGAGGTAGGGCAGGGAATTGCTGTTAGCTTTGTGCCAGCTGGGAAGCAGAAAGAAAGAGAAAAGCCACAGAGGCCAACACCAACTGTAGTCCCCAACATCACACCTCAGTGACACACTCAGCCACATCCAGAAGTGCACTTCACTCCTCCTCTAGATGTCTCTTATGTTAATCAAGTTAATAGTCAAGATTCAGCATCACATACTCAGAAGACCGTCATATGATAATTCTAGTTATAACCTTTTGAGAATGACCACATAGTTTAAGATTCCAATTTATTCACATCTGCACTAATATTTATCATGTGTGTGCATGTGCATGCATGCGTGTGTGTGTGTGTGTGTGTGTGTGTGTGTGTGTGTGTTATAGCAGTATCTGATGCAGTGATTTTGCTTTGTACAACCCCAAGATTTACCAGCCTTTGATATGTTTTCAGATCTTATTGGCCACTTGTGTGACTCTTGAGGAAAATGTCTATTCAAATTTTAACCCACTTTTTATTTGTTTTTTTGTGATCATTAAATTGCAAAAGTTCTATTTGTAGTCTAAATATTATTAGCTTCTTACTATATACATGATTTGCAAATATTTTATCCAATTATGAGTTATTTTAATTATAATGAGTGGGTCCTTTAAGCTCCAGAAGTTGTTATTTTGAGATAGTCTGATTTATCTATTTTTCATTGTTATCCTGTAGGGTCATGCCCAAGAAAAATTCATAAAGCTTCCTTCATTGTTTCATCAATATGCTTTAATTGTTATTTATTTATTTGGTACAGGCTCTCCACACAGCTTGGACTCATAGGGATCCTTCTGTCTTAGCCTCCCCAGCTCTGGAATTACAGGTGTGCACCTGCACTCCCAGTTTTGGTGGGTGGCCAGCATGGCGCACCCAGGGTTCTGGGGCTGGCATGGCTTGCTGTACCAGGGATCGAACTCAGGTCCTTGCACTTGCTGGTCAGGTGCTTAGACTGCTGAGCTATCTTCCCAGCCACTATCAATGAGTTTTATTCCTTCTCTTTGGACTTTTGATTCCCTTGAGTTAGTTTTTAATGTCATGAACAGTAAAGGTATACACATGTAGTAAAGGTAGTGCATTATTAGACACTGGGATTTTTTTTTAAAGATTCATCTTATGCTTATATATTTTGATTGGGGTATTTAATCCATTCATATTAAAAGTAATTACTAATAGGGAAGTAGTACTATTTTGTTCGTTAGTTTCTGTTTATTATATTTTTTTTTATTCCTCATTTTCTTCCTTGCTGCCTTCCTTTGTGTTTTGTTCATGTTTTGTAGTAACAGGCTTTGGTTCCTTTCTTGTATATTTTTGTAAATAGCCTGTATTTTCTTTGCAGTTTCCATGGAAATTATATACATCCTTAAGTTATAATTACCAATTTTGTACTGGTAACAATATCAATCACATATAATGCTATTTCTTTACAAATATATGTCTCCATTTTGCTACCAATATCATGTATTATACATTTAATATATTTATATATGTAATATACTCATCAACAGATCTAAATTTATTTAATAATTTTCTTTTAAATTCTATCAAATACAAAAATTTAATATGATGTAAACATGATCAGTGCTGTTAGGATGAAAAATTGACATTCAAAGGACAACAATTTTTAAAACTAGGTAAAATTATAAAAACTCAATTGCTTAGAGGCACTAGAAAGTGACCAATGATATGCAGAGAATAAAGAAGAGTATAAACTCGACAGACTGTGAGTGCTCTTGGTAACTACTATGAATCTGTGGCTTTGTGGACTAAATATGTTCCCAAAACCTCATCCCAGCTCTGGTGAGAGAAAATTTCAATCCGGTCAGGGAAAGGTGGCAGACAACAAAGTTTGGATTTGTCAGAGCAGTGAGAAACTTAAGAAAACAAGTTTTGGAAGTGAGAGATCAGAAAGCCAGAGTTTAATATATGCCTGTAAGCTGCCTAAATCTGACTGCCTACTACATTGCACGTATGCACAGGGAACCCTAAGAGCTCAACAAAGAGCAGGCAGAAACTACAGGAGCATCTACACTTGAAAGGTGTCACTGCTCCTAATGAGATCTGCGGATTTTTTATTCCATTAGCTGAATTCATCCCCTTCTCACACACAATTTGAGTGGCAAAACATGGAAATCTTTCAGGCTTGAAATGTCAGAGGGAAGAAATCTGGACTGGAAATGTAGGAGGTACTGCAGAGAAAGGGTGCCACAGAGAGGGTAAACTTCAGGATCTTAGTGTAAATATGCTCAGATTCGGGACTGCCTGCCAAACACTGCAGCACAGGGAAGACAACCAGGGCATGCACTTGAAAAACTACAGCCCATGACAATTTTCATTTGAGTCCAGACAAAATAGCTACACATTAGGACAGAACCCAAAACCTAAATAATTTTCAGAAGAATAGTATAGGATCCACGGTTACTAA
>NW_004524663.1:7080184-7080737 GCF_000260255.1 Octodon degus | reverse complement strand
GGTGGAGCTCTACAGAGTTTGGAATTATCCAGCTGCGTCTGGCTTAGGTCTGGCTGCTGTGCTCAGCTCCTTCC
The DNA here is from genome assembly GCF_000260255.1 of Octodon degus. NCBI lineage: Eukaryota > Metazoa > Chordata > Mammalia > Rodentia > Octodontidae > Octodon > Octodon degus. The sequence continues at coordinate 7,080,663 of NW_004524663.1, read as the reverse complement.
CGCTGCGGACCTGGGCTAGGATTGGGTCTGGGGGTGAAGAGGCAATCTTAGAGCGGACCTGAGTTTTGCAACCATTTTTAGTCTAGTGTAATTTAGTGATTCTGGGTTTGGGAAAGAGTTTTAAATTCTGAAATTTATTTACTACCTGATGGTATGGAATAGAGAAAATGGCAGTTATTGGCTGAGACTTGGGATAGGGAGAAGAGGGAGGGAATTCAGCATACAACTAATCTTTCCTTAAGGACATTTTAGGAGTTTCAGAGCTATATATGAAGGGAAACTACAAAAATCTAAGCAGAAAATCATTGAAAAGGACAGTATATTGTTGACCATAATTTACAAGGTAAGTACTGAAATTCAGTGCCAACTGTAAGTATGGATCCTGGAGAACAGAGGATTTTAGCTACAAAGCCTTAATTTTCCAGGGTGAATCAAAGTAAATTGGACCTTACTAGGCATACTGACCTTAATTGGCCCCT
>NW_004524663.1:7073573-7080084 GCF_000260255.1 Octodon degus | reverse complement strand
GGAGAAAAAAAACCAAACACCTAAAATGTATCTTAAGTGAGGAAATCCAGTCTGGAAGGTGCAACATCAATGACTTCTGTTTACAATACTCCGGAAGAGGAAAAAGAGACAGATAAGAAAGATTAATGCTTGTCAAGGATTTGGGGGTCGATGGAGGGATGAATAGAAGAATAACATGAAATATTTTGGACAGAGAAACTTTTGCGTGATAACTGTACATATGCAATCTTAAGTATATGTCACCAACCCACCCCCAAAAAACTATAGGCCTGTACAAAATGGTCAAACTAAATGTAAATTATGGACATTCATTAATAATATGTAGATATTGGTTAATTATGACAGATGGGCTGTTAGTGTAAGATGCTAGCAAGTAGGAAAATAGTGAAAAGAAATGGTTATGTAGAAATCTGTATGCTCAGTTGCACTTTTCTGTAAAAAAATTACATTTTCTAAAATTAAATAAATGGAACTGAATCTATTAAGTTTCTTTAAGAGCATCTCTGATTTGATGAAGAATATTATAAGCTATTTAATAACGCAAGTTTTTTTAGTCACCAAGAGCCATTTTTGCAGATTTTCTGCTAACAAGTGATTACTTAAAAACTGTGAACTGGAAACTAGAAAGTGGACACTAGAAATTCCTGGGAAATATTTCTTTTTATTTAAGAATCTAAATTGCATCCACTTTTATATGCAGCTTGGATTCTTAAAAAAAAAAAAAAGAAATATACTCATAAAATAAACCAGACCCACATGTGTAAATATTGTATAGTCTCCCTAGTATAAGAACTCAAAAAAAGAAATAACACTTGAAAGGTACAATACAACTAACTGGAAAGTAAGAACTTAAGGATTAAACAACGAAGAGAGGGCAAGGAGAAAAGTTAGGAAACATGGCAGGGTAAAACCATACATTTATATGCACAAGATGGTTGAGGCAATGATCCTGAGAGGCTCCATCAGGTTTTTGAAATTAGCAGTTAGTGGGAGGATTCTTACCCTGACGAACTATATATGCTGATACCTGTGAACCAAACAACTGCACTGAGGATAGCAATGTGTAATATTAGGGCCATGCTTGGAATGCCTGTCATTCTGGTCTTATAAATGCATACTGCTTTTATTTATTTATTTATTTATTTATTTATTTATTTATTTATTTATTTTTGGCAGAATCGGGGATTGAACTCAGGCCCTTGCACTTGCCAGGCAAGCACTTATTCTACTGAGCTACCTCCCTGGCCCTCTAATTTTTATTTATTTTGTGTACTGCTTCTAATGTCATATCCATTACTGCTGTACTCTTTTTCAAGTAAATGTTTGTTTTAAAAAAAGGTAATAAAAGAAAATGAGACAAGAAAAAAATGTCATAGGACTGTCCTGCTACAATGTTGTATATGGTTAGATTTCTAAATTTCTGTGTAAAAATGTGTAATTGTTTATTTTTTTAATTTTCTATTTTTTTCACAATCAATAGAGATTTAAAGTTTAGCATATCAACAATTGTTGGAAAATACCTGTTTCATGTTATGTCTAAAGTGTTTGATATTCAAACAGATAGTGATGTTAAGTTCAACTGCTTATGTTGTAGGGTAATAATATCATTAAACTTCTCTTCTGGAGGGTTAACAACTTACGTTTGCTGACCAAAAAATTAGAGAAAAAGAAGAGCTACAAGGATAACCAACATTTTGGCTCTAGCCCTTCAAGGTCAGTGAGGACTCAGGACATAAGAGAACTTATACTGTCACATCGTGTAAGTCAGTTCTGTCCCAAATTTTCTGTTCAAGGAGATTATAGGGCCATAGAAGGAAGTGATTGACAATATAGAGTGTGCCTAAGGAGAGTCACATGGAGAAAAAATATTCTCTCAGGATTTCACAGAGAGCAAAATGGTCAAGCAATGGCTGTGACTCATCCACATGGCTGACACTGACAAAAGATCTACAAAATGCTGTACAGGGTTTCAGGGTAAATCCTGAGGGAAGTTGACTGACCTTGTCAGATACAGATGTTACACTTTTTGTTATATAGGTGTTGTTTTATCTTGGTCTTATCTATTCAGCAGAAAAGTGTAAACACGATGTATAAAAGGTAAAACCATATTAATATGCTGAGCTGTAAAAGGCTCAAGTCAACAACTTCTGACATTGCCAGTCCTGCAGATAACCCACTACTATTATGGTCTACTAGATTATAATGGATTATTTTGCCGAATTCATGCACCTACAATATTTGAATGGCAATGGAATACCCATCTCTGCCAAAACTAAGCAAATAGGGGGATATAAATGAAGGACCATTTTGTAGTGAAAAAATATATATATCTGTATATACAAATTAGTTAGATTAGATATACAGCTACTTTCTCTTAGTTCAATGAGATTTGTACTAATCGTGTTTAGACAAGATATCATGTCTGCATCTTATACTCTGAATAACTACTATGAAGACAACAATATGCAATGTATTAATTATTATAACTGTCCTACTGACCTGTTTTGAAACTGCCTAATTGCTATTTCTTTCTCAATAAAATTAATTTTTTAAAAAATTCAAAAGGAAAGATTTCACGAGTTAATTAATTTGGCCTTACTCTTACCTAAAACCTGTGTCATTCAAATCACTGCCACACTATGAGACATTTTCTATGTATTAGCAGTGTCATGACTTACCAAATGTTAGGCTTTCTGATTTTAGGACACAGAAAAGAAATGAAGAATTGCTTCCCTAAGGCTTGAGCAGTGTTGGTCACAAATGTCAACGCAGAAAATAATACTTTGCATTGTCTGCATTCTGAGTCACACATACTGACAGTGGCAACTACGTGTTTTTGAACAGGTTGGTTTTCTATCTTTACGACATGTGGGACTCTAAAGTATGAGGCCACTCCTACAGCAAAACAAGAATTAATAGGATGAGCATGTTCTTTAAAAATATACCATATGTCAAAAGATGTGAATGAAATAAGTAAAACTGAGTACTTTGGAAATCAAGTATTAAGATACAGGCAGGGCTGGCAAGAAACTGAAGTACTTTTTACCAGTAATTACCATTATTTGGCTTTGAAATGGACTACATGTGTACTACTTTGGTTAGAAAAAAGTTAAAGACAGAAGAGATTGGAATTTTTATGACTTTATAATATTGCACTTTGACTTTACTAGCTGTGGAGCAAATAGTTCCAATTCAAAACTCATTTCTTTCTTTCTTTCTTTCTTTCTTTCTTTCTTTCTTTCTTTCTTTCTTTCTTTCTCTCTTTCTTTCTTTTTATATTTTAGTGAGGGTCCACAGGGTCTACAGAGTCTCAGTACATAGATCAGACTCCTAGTGATCTGCCTGTGTTCAGCCTCCCAAGAGCTGGGATTACAGGTGTGCATCACCATACCTAGTCTTAATAACTGTCTCAGTGAGCCCTGGGGGCAGGACTGGCACAGCAGGCCAGGGGATCGAACCCCAGCTGCTGTGTCTGCCTAAGAAGGTGCTTTAATCCACTGAACTACTTGGCTGGCCCTCAAAACCCATTACTTTCAAACAGATCATTTCTCACTTTGTGTTCTTTGATGATTCATTTATTTAATCTCCAAAAAAGTCTCAGTCCAAATAATGCAATCTCTTTCAAGACCTACAACTACATATGATCTAACACATACACGTTTTAATAACTTTTCATATTTATCACATTTGTGATTGACCACTGATGGTTGATTAAGACTCATGAGTTCAGAAACTGTACTTGAATAAGAAAGCTTTTTGGTGAACAATGAAGGAATATACAAAGTCGACTAATGACGGAAGAAAAAGATGAGAGAGCAAAATATTAGAATTGCATATATGTTCTTTTAAAAGATGAGAATGAAGACTCAAATGAAGATCACACAGTCCCCAGGGTAGAGCACTGCACTGCCTCCTCCGCCCTGGAGAGCACACACACAGTATAATACCAAGGCCTTGGGGCTCTAGCAGATCCCTCAGGCTTGGCACTACTGCCCCCATTGGCCAATACTGCTTTGTTGGCAGCGATTTGTCTTATCACTATAGAATGCTTAACAAAGTCCCTAGCCTGTATTCACTATATACTAGTGGCATCCTCCCTCCAGGTGCGACAAACAAAATATACCCAGATGTTCCAAAATGCCCTCCAAAACAATCTCTCCTGATTGAAAGCTACTAAACCAGATGGAAATGTGTTATATTCATTTCACAGGCTTTAATGCAATACTGTGTAAGATGACCATAGGCAGCCTTGATAGACTGCTTATAGGTATTTGAGAATGGTTCAACAAACACACACACATTATAAAATACTCATAGATATTTATATAATTTATATATAAATTATGGAAACTTAATAAAATTTACCTTTCAGGTCATCTCCTTCATCTTACTAAAATGGAAGTTCAGTAGCTTAACATTAAGAGAATATCCTATAATTGCCACAGTGAATATGGATTCTCTCTCTCTCTCTCTCTCTCTCTCTCTCTCTCTCTCTCTCTCTGTCAGTTGGATTGCATGTGGTATGAAAGGTCTTATTGAAGTGATTGGCTGTAGGATTGGTTGTAGGATTGGATATGGTATGGGAGATCTTATTGGAGTGAAGCTCAGAGTCTCTAGCCAGAGACTCAAGTTTTCAGTGCTAGCGTAGTGATGTGATGGCTCATACCCACTTAGCAGAACATATATTTACAGTTGTGAATGCTCAAGTCATTTAAGGTTAATAATCTTATATCATTAGTACTATGTACACATCGTGGATTTACAGCATGTACCAATATGGTGTATATTTCCCTTATACACAAATAGGGCAAGCTGACATGTTTATGATCATAACATGTAGTTTAGTTGGAATTGAAACTTAAGAGTGACCATTAACGAAAATGACTACAAAGTTCAACAAACTGTCAAGGATTTTGCACAAAGTCCATAATTCCTTTGTTTAGTGTAGTGGGCCAAAGTTGTGAAAGACAAGTTGATAACTGAAACTTTTACAATTTATTGCCATTGGTGTACTGCTAAGGAAGGCATAATTTGGAGATTTAACACCTGATTAGCTATTAAATGGCTGTCAGGAGAAAATTCTGCAGTAATCGGTTTAGCTTTTAGCCCCTAATTATCACTTGACAGTGGATTTGGGGTGAGATAATTGAGAACTGCAACACTTAAAGGACTCCAATTGGGCATTTTTTAATATAATGGAGTGAATTATTTCTCTATGAGGATCGTATTTAACAGGTATTGGTAACAATGAAGGAAATGTGATAGTACATGGGATTTTGTAAAATGATTTAAAGTAGTTGATTCATTCATTATGCAATTAAGTGCCGCTCAGCTGTGTATAACTTGTCTGGTGTCTAGGTCAAAGAATGTCTTTCAAAATTCCCACAAATTCATTGGAAGGACTTCACTTTAATATAGTGTTGGAGAGGTGAGGTTACCATCTGGACTATGTAATAGATTCACTTCTGGATACTATGACTGTGGGCTGGTTTACTTCTTATTCTTTAGTTTTCTTTTCCATGCAGGGACATTCCTGTCATTCCACGCCCTATTTGCATATGAGCTCTGAAACATGCACCCTCCATACGCAGGGTCTTACTTACTGCCAACATGGACTCCCACACAACTGGAGTCTTACACACTGTCTACCTCTCACAGTCAAGCCTTTATAAGTGCTCACTCAGAACGTGCATGTGCACACGTGCACACACACACACACACACACTACTACTACTACTACTACCACTACTACTACAGCTGTCACGATTTCCTTTAGAACTATCCAAATCAGCAAATTAGAAGTGAATGAATGCCTTTTCACTATGACACATTTACTATAAAAATAATGTGGCACAATTTCTGATCTTATGCAATCTTTCAGGACATCCAAGTAGACATGGCACGCAGTAATAAAAGTAGAAGGACCAATTTTGCATATTTATTGTTTTCAGCTCATTCATCCTACAGTAAGTGACTATGTTGTCAATTGTATGTGATTTGCATATTCAGGAAACAGGACATTACCTACCTATTCTATTCCTTGACTTATATTCTTCTCCCATTCAACCACAGTGAAATATGCTATGACTGTTTACCCAAAGGCCATGCCATGTCACAGTTCTTCCTTGCTGGTAGAAGAATAATTTGGAATTTGAGTAATAAAATGCATAGTCCTTGAAACCATAATTAGCATAAACCAATTATGGCAATTTCATTTCCTTTCTCAAGGTGTTCTTTTTTAAAAAATTATTCATGTATTTATTTTCTATTTTATGTATTTGGTACAGTGTTCCACTATGCAGCTTGGACTCATAGCAATCTTCCTGTTTTCAGCCTCCCCAGCGCTGGGATTAAAGGCATGCAACATCACGCCCCAACTCACTTACTGGCTCAGCTAAACCATGCAGAAGAGGCGATCTTTTTTTTTTTCAAAGTTTTATTGATAAACAGATAGCAATGAGACAGTTTCAAATCAAATCGGAAGTACAGTTTCAACAAATAACACACTGCA
>NW_004524663.1:7063518-7066313 GCF_000260255.1 Octodon degus | reverse complement strand
GGATAATTTATTTTATTTTATACATTTAGTCCAGTGTCTACAGGGTCTCACCTCACATATCAGACTTGTAGTGATCCTCCTGTTTTCAGCCTCCCCAGTGCTGGGATTACAGGTGTGTGCCACCACATCCAGTCTTTAAATGCATTTTAAACTTAAGACATTTTCACTTTATGGTAGGTTTACCAGGAAGTTAACTCCTCATCAGAAGCATCTGTCCTGACAACCTAAAATCCTGTCCTTTAAAATTAAAATACCATCTTTTAAATGAACAGAAACTAGCATAATTCCTATAGCAAATCTGTCCCAAAAGAAACACTGAAATGACTTAAGAGGGGAGGAAAATATCTAAGAAAGAAACACAAATGTATGAATAAGTAAAGTAATAGGGTAAATGTAGGTGAGTATAATAAAGCCTGATTAAGCAAAGTAGTGAGTAATATCTGCTAGAATTAAAATATCTGTAGAATTAAAATATATAACAAAAACAACACTATAACGAGAATGGGTAGAAAAGTAAAGGATAAGTAAAAGAAAAGAAAGAACTTTAAGAATTTCTTTTACACCATAAGGAGTCATTGATAAATGCTATAAACTCTAGTGTAACAACTAAGAAAAAGTAAAATAATGTATAATTAAATTAGGGAAATTTCCAGGAAGATGGCAGTGCAATGAGGAGCAGAGAAACAACCTTTCCAAGATGTTTTTGTGTCCAAACACAGAAATATAACAACTCATAGAAGAGAAGGTAAGAAGTGGATCCTTAGGATCCAGGAAGGATCTGAAGTAAGAACTGAAGCTCATAAGGAGAACAAGAGAGAGACTTCAACAAAGAACAAAGAAGTGGCAGGTGACACTTTTTCCCTGAGTCCAGATTCACTGTGAGGGTGGAACAGCTTAAGCCTGTAGATTCACAGTGATTACTGGTAAGGTCAGATCAGAGGTCTCCTTAGACTAGTGGAATGGAGCAGTGGATGCAGTGGACTGTAGTGGCTAGTGAATTATTCAAGTTGAGATGTCCCAAAGGAGAGGGTAATTGGCTTGGTAAATGGAGCTATGTTGGAGATCAGCCAACTGAGTTCAGAACTCAGAACAGGTATGGGCTGGCTCCATCTAATGGTTCTCAGTGACAGGGTCAGGCTGCTGAGTGAGCTCAAGTGAGCAGGAGGTCAGGGAGCTGAATTCCAACTGGCAGGGAGCCAAGACCAAGCTTCCAGGAGGAACATGTACTATTGCAGGCCAAACAAACCAGTTCCAGCCTCACAGCCAGAAACCAGTCTGAACTTCAGTAGAACTAACGGTGCAGCCTGGCTAGGATTATCCACCAACCCACAATAAAGCTACAGCTACCTTGTTGGTATCAATCAAGTTGGACCTGGATTCTGTCTGTCAATGCTCTCTACCAGTTACAACACAGACATGCTCTGAGTAGATATTTTTCTTTCTGCTTTTTGTTTTATTTTTCTCTGTTTCATGATTGTTCTTGTTTTTATGAGTGTAAACATTGTTCCTAATATTGCTATTCTTTTTTTGCTTTTATTTATTCCATATACCTTTCCCAACTGCCTTATTTCACCAGTTACCCAATGTTTGTGTAATTTTCCATTGTCCTTCAGCCTTGCTTCTAGTCTCTTCCTCTTCTTTCGTTTCTGTATTTTCCCAAATAACTTCCTTTAAATCTTTTGCCCCGAGGGTAAAATTGCCACAGTGAGGGTTTATTGGCTGTATATAATTTTCTAATTCTTTTTAGATTTTTTATGTAACCACAAATCTAGTTCATTTGGTTCAAGGTGGCAAATTAATAATTACCACAGTTAGTCATTTTGTAGGCCAACTTTGATGCTACTGTTATTGCTTATTGTACCACTTTAGCAAGGGTAACATAATTGTTCTAATTAGTGGTTGTTCCTAGTAAATCAAGATTAAGATTGCCTCAGGGTAATAAAAAAATACTATAGGCCAGTGTCAAGAAACCAGGGCTAGGTCAAATAGGCAGCAGCTTCTTATCCCAATTAAATTGAAGAGGTATAATCTTGCAACAGATTCAAAATCCAAAAGCAAGCTACATGTGGAAGACATCTCTGAGAAATAGTTATTTCCTAGGGTGCTGAAGACAAGCAATAAAGCTGCTTGCCATTAGCAATTTACAAGCATCACCCAAGGAATTAAACTTAAAAAATAGAAGATGGGATGACACTTAAACAAGATGCAGCTTTAGAGTTCCAGCTGACCAAAGGCAAACTCAGGAGAGAATGAGGTGGAACTATCCTACAGTGATCCACCTGGACTCTCTGAACTGGAAATAGCAAAAGTAACAAAGCAGATGCATGAGCCTCTAGAAAAAAATCAAACCAGAAATAATCTCTCAGATAGCTACAGAGTTGGTGATCATAACAAAAGACATGCTTAGTGACTTTAGAGAATATATAGATAAACAAATAAGAGATTAGGCAAATGATGGAAAAATTGAATGCTCAACAGAGAAAAGAAACAGAATCTATGTAACACATTCAAACATATATGGAGATCAAAATTTCATTTAAAGTATTCACTGCAGAATGATACAATGTGAGGACAGAATATAAAATTTAGAAGACAAAATTGTGATTTACAATCATGAAAACAGATGCTTAAAAAATGCCAAGGGCTCTAGCCTTTCTAGGTCAATGAAGACTCGGGACATAGGAGAACCTGTACTGTAACAACATGTAATTCAGTTGTGCTCTAAATTTTCTGATGGAGAAGATTATGGAGCCACAGAGAAATGTGTTCGAGGATCTAAAGTGAGCCTGGGGAGA
>NW_004524663.1:7061305-7063069 GCF_000260255.1 Octodon degus | reverse complement strand
CAATTAGCTTCGTCTCCTTTTTTTCAATTGTTTGTATTTTTTCTTTTCTTAATTTCTTATACATTGATCCAGTTTTTTCTTTTTCCAATTTTATGTGTATATATCTGGTAATATGAATAGCTGGTTGTAAGACAATACCATGTATTACAACAAATACTGTGAAATTCATATTACTTTGTTAAGTAAAATTCTGTTTGAGTTGTCAAAAATTAATTAATTAATTAAAATTTTTTAAAAAATGCCAAGGGATCAGGAAAATTTAACCTAGTAGTAATAGATGATTGTATCAATAAGGGTTTTACTCAAGGAAGAGATAAATATAACACAAGGAACAAATATAACACAAGATATATAAATGTATAAGAAATTACAAGATTGGCTTACAACTATCAGCCACAGAGTTGAATGAAGAAGTGTGCAGAGGGTGTCTACACTCTAGAGACTGAAGGATTCAGTCCAAGGTTTAGAGCTTGGAACACTGCAGTATTACATGCAAGTCTGTATCAGGTGGCCAATGGGTCTGCGGTGGATGACTGATGAGTCTGTAATGGAAAGGTGATGGGTAGCTAAGATGAAGGCCATAGAGACTGTGCTGGAAGCCAGGAGATGATGTCTGATCTGACCATGAAGACCAGAGCTCCTCAGAGGAAGAGGAACACTCTATCCTTCCTCAGTTCTCTTTTATATCCTTTAAGTGCTGAGTCACACTAGGGTGAGAGCCCTCCATGCTCTAGGAAGGGGCCTCCATACCCTAGTGTGTGGAATTGCTGAGTCAGATTAGACTTCTCAAGTTGACACAATGTATCAACCACTATAATGATGCAAAGAAAAATGACAGAAGGTTCAGTGATTCAGTCAGTGAAAAAGCAAGAGATAGCATAAATGACATAAAAGTCTGCTCTGAAGTGTATTTTAAAGAGATAATCAGTTTTACAACTTCATGAACCCCAAAAGGATGAAGACACTAAGCAAGACATTAAACACAAGGTGAAAAAGAGACATGAAAATAATGTGACAAGGATAAGAACACTTCCCTAGCAGATAAAAGAATTCAACATACAGTAAGTGAGGCATATAAAACTCCAATTAGCCATAATAAAAATAAAATCTATACATAGGCATATAAGAGGCAAAGTTCCAGAAATTTAAAAGCTGTTGAAGAAAAAACAAATTAACAAAAAACTATTAAGGAAAGCTCATCAGAAACACAGTAGACTTCTCAACACAAACACTCAAGTCCAGGAGAGCTTGGAATGAAGTATTTCAAGCACTAAAAGAAAACAATCTACAATACAGATTGATGTTCACAGCAAAAATATTTTTCAAAATTGATGGAGAAATAAGATAAAGAATATGACGAATAATATCTGAGGAAACTCATGTACATGAAACCAGTACTCCAAAATGCTCTGAAGGATATTCTAGAGAGATAAAAAGTATTATAATTCCATGAACCCCAACAGAATAAAACCATTAAGCAAGGAAAACAATTAATCAGAGGGTGAAAAAGATACCAGCAAGGAAACAACATGAAAAGGATAAGTTAATACATATCATTATTACCATCAATGTTAATAGTCTCAATTTATCAGTCAAAAGGACTGGTAGAATGTGTCAAAAAAAAAAAAAAAAAAAAAGATCCTAGGGCTGGGAGATAATTCAGCAGCATAAGCAACTAACTGGAAAGCACCAAAGTTGTACTTTGATTCCTAGTACCAGGAAAAAAGAGAGAGAGAGAGAGAGAGAGAGAGAGAGAGAGAGAGA
>NW_004524663.1:7053638-7061205 GCF_000260255.1 Octodon degus | reverse complement strand
GAGAGAGAGAGAGAGAGAGAGAGAGAGAGAGAGAGAGAGAAACAGAGACAGATAAAGAGAGAATATGAATGAGAACAGGCAAACACAAAAACTTATAGCAACCCACCAAGGTCCCCTTCCCCTTCTGTCCCTCTCTTGGACAGAAGTTTTCTTTCCCTCAGTAAGTATATTCTAAAAAAGTAAAAGAAATAAGATCCAACAATATGCTACATGCAAGAAATACATTTAATTAAAAAAGAAATTCATAGACTGAAACAGAAGTTGGAAAATAATACTCCATATGACAAGAGACTGGAGAAAAGCAAGGGTAGCTATTTTTTATTAAGTTTATTTGTATATTTTAGGTAGACATAATGATTACACTCATTATAGGGAATTTCTACCTGTACATGATATAACTTGATTTTTATACTATCTCCATCCCCTCCCTTTAAACCTCCTTCTCCTCTCTATTTACAAAATCTTTGTTTTTGTTTTTTAGTACTTTTCTGATCATTTTTTTTCTTTTGCATCCTATTCTTTTACACTCTTTCCTCTCTAGTTCTCTTCCCCATTTGGGGATGTTTTCCCTATTTTACAATATCTATTATAGATTTTGATCATATTTACACTTTCAGTTTTTCATACTAGCAAAAAAAAGTGGCATTTACATATGCCCAACTTATTTTGGTTACGAGCATAGCCTCAAAGTGCACCCATTCACCTGAGAATGTCTCCAACTTATCCTTTATGCCTTAGTACTCCACTGTATTAAAATACCACATCTTTTTTATCTCTTCATCAGCTGATGGGCCTTTGGGTTGTTTCCAAGATTGAGCTATTATAAATTGTTCTGCTATAAATATGGATGCATGTGTATCACTGTGGTATGATGTTTTCAATTATTCTGTGAAGATACCCAGAAGAGGAATGGTTGGATGGAATGGGACCTCTAATCCTCATTTTTTAAGGAATCTCTACATTGATTTCCACAGTGGTTGTACCAGTTAACACTCCCACCAACACTAGAGAAGGATTTATTTTTCCCTACAGCCCCTCCAGCATTTGTTATTGGTTGATTTCTTGATAGCGACTAGTCTTTCTGGGCTAAGATGGAATTTCAGTGTTCTTTTATTTTGCATTTCCTGAATGACCAGTGATGTTGAAAAATTTTCAAATATTAATTTGCCATTTGTACTTCTTCATCTAATAAATATCACTTCATTTAAGATACTCATTTTTGCACTGGGCCTTTAAATTTGTAGGTGTCTGGCTTGTATGAGTTCTTTATATATCTGCTCCTTTGTCTGAGGAGCTGCTGTCAAAATTTTTTCTCACACTGTATATTGTCTCTTCATTCTGTTGGTGTTTCTTTTGCTGAAACCAAAGCTTTGAAAACAAAAGATTTCTAATAAGATGAGATGCCAGTTTCTGACTCTGTAGTGTTTCTCTTGTTCTTTTGCTTTTATTCATAAAGTCATTGCCTATACCACGGTCTTCAAGAGTTCTACATATTCTATCTTCCAAGAGATGTAGTGTTTCTATTTTGATATTTAAATCTTTGAAACATCTTGATTTTAATTTAGTGAATGGTGAAAGATACAGTCTAGTTTTAATCTTTGGCATACGAAAAGCTATTTTTTAACACCGTTTATTAAAGAAGCTAACTTCCTTCCACTGAATGTGTCTGGTACCTTTATAAAGTATAAAAAGGTAGCTAAGTATGTGGGGAATTGTGTCTGCACCTTGTAGTCTGTTCCATTGATCCTTAGGTCTGTTTGCTTTGCCAGTATCATGCTGTTTTATCATAGTAACTTCGTAGTATAATTTCAAGTAATAGATTGTGATGCCCCTGCCTTGCCTTTATTACCCAAAATTGGCTTTTCATTTTTTGGATGTTATTTTCAAAGGTATTGTTTCCCTAATTTCTCTCTCAATTAGTTTGTTATTCAGGTACAGAAAAACTACTGATTCTTGTGTATTGAATTTGTAACCAACTATGCTACTGAATTTGGTTATTCAATCTAAAGTATTTTTGTGCAGATCTTAGGATCTTCTATGGAAAGGATCATGTTGTCTACAAATAATTATAATTTGATTTCTGTGTTTCTTATTCTTATTCCTTCTATTTCTTTCTCATCTAATTGTTCTGGATAAAGTTTTTAGCACCATACAGAAGAAGAAAGGTGACAGTGGACATTATTGTCTTCTGCTTTTTTTTTTTTTTTTCAGTACTAGGGATTGAACTCAAGACCTTGCACTTGCCAGGCAAGTGCTTATTCTACTGAGCTATCTCCTCAGCTCTTCTTGTTGCTAATTTTAGAGTGAAAGAGTTCAGGTTTTGCTCATTTAGTATAATGTTGGCTGTTAGTTTGTCATAGATGGTTTTTATCAAATTGAGATAAAGACCATCTATTTCAATTTTCTCTAGTGCTTTAATCATGAATGTGTGTTGGATTGGTCAGAAGCATTTTCTGCATCTATTTAAATGATCATATGAGTTTTGTCCTTGGATCTGTTAATATGGTTTATTACATTTATTGATTTTCATATGTTGAACCATTCCTGTATCCCTGGGATAAACCTGCTTACTAATGGTGAATAATCTTCTTCATGATTTCTTGCTTTATCTTTGCCAGGATCTTAATGAAGCGTTTTTGTATCTATGGTTATTGGCCTGTAGTTCCCTTTCTTGGTTCAGTCCTGAACCAAATTCATTTCTTCCAGGAATGAATTTGAGTGTAATGTTTCTCTTTCAATTTCTTTAAAGGGTTAGACAAGGAGCAGTATTAAATCGTCTCTAAATTTCTTATAGAATTTTACAGTGAATCCACCAGGACCTAGGCCTTTCTTTGTTGAGGTTTTCAAATATATCTACAATTTCTGTGGATGATATTTGATTATTTTGAATTTTTTTATCTTCTTAATTCAGTTTTTGTAATTCATATGTGTCTGAGATTCTGTCCATCATTTGAGAATTTTTCATCTTGTTAGAGTACATGTTCTCAAAGTAGGTATAGATGATCTTATGGATATTTGCAGAGTCTGCTGTGGTTTCACCCTTTTCATTTCAAGTTGAATCTTTTCTTTCCTTTTTATTTTATTTTTGGATACAATTGGCTAAAAGTTTGTCAATTTTATTGAGTCTTCCAAAGAACCAACTCTGATTCACTGATTCCTTGTATTGTTTTCTTAGTCTCATTGAATTGTTTTCTACTCTGATCTTAGTAATTTCCTCCCTCTTATGAGCTTGGGGCTTGACCTTCTCCTCCTCCTCCTCTTCTTCTAGAAGCTTGAGGTTCAACAGTAAGCTATTAGAGCTCCCTCTGTTTTCTGACTTGGGTATTCACCACTAAAAATTTCCCCAAAAGACTGTTTTTCATTGTGTTTATTGGCATTAACATTATTTACAGAAAATATCTAATCTATTTTTTAATTTCATCTGTGACCCATTGCTGATTCATGAGGATATTATTTAATAGCCATGTGTTTATGACATTCTTGTGGTTTAACTATATATTTTTCTTTGTATTTTAAGGAAGGGTCTGCAGGGTGTTCATGGTCTCACTACTAGATCAGACTTGTAGTGATTTGCTTGTTTACAGCCTCCCAAGAACTGGGATCATAGACACATGCCACCACACCTAGTCTGTCTTGTGCTTTAATTATTAATTTCCAATTTCATTGTACTATAGTCTGATAATATGCATGGAATAATTTCAATTCCTTTGTACTTAAAAATGTTCTATGAGATAGTATGTGGTCTACGTTGGAGAATATCCTGTGTGCAGCTGACAAAAATGTGTATTCTGATGTCGTGGGGTAGAACACTTTGTAAACATCTACTACGTCTATGTCTTCAAAAGTTGGTTTTGGTTCTAATAGTTCCCAGTTGAATTTTTTGTCTAGTTTATCTGTATATTTGTGAGAATGGGGTACGGATGTCCTCCATTAAAATTTTATTAGTCCTTTTGTGATTTTTCATGTCTATTACTATTTGTTTTATATAGTTTGGAACACTGGAGGCATTATCTCTTTTTCTTGGATTGTTCCATTTATGAGAATGTAGTGACCTTCTTTGTCTCTCAATAAGTCTTGACTTGAAATTCACTTTGTCTGCAACTAGAATAGCTACCATGTTCCATGGTTTATCCCCTTCCCATGGGTTCCTGTCACATAGATTACTCTTTTCTATCCTTAGACTTTCAGTCTATGATTTTTTTTTTTTGAACCGGGGATTGAACTCAGGCCCTTGCTCTTGCCAGGGAAGCACTCATTCTACTATTCTATTGATCCATCTTCCTGGACCCTATGAATTTCTTTTTAAGTTAAATGTGTTTCTTGTATTCAGCATATTGTTGGATCTCGCTTCTTGACTCATTATACCCGTCTATTTCTTTTGATTAGACAATTGAGACCATTTATATCGATGGCTATAACTGATGTCTATTGATTTATCCTAATACTGTTATTTTCTCATCATTGGCTCACTTTTTTATTTTTTTGTACCCTCTGTTTAATTGTTTTCCTCACCTTGTGAATTCATTCTATTTGAGTTCAAGGAGTTGTAACACTTATCTATTTCTATAATTCCTTTCAGAGCATTTGTCATGGAAGCACTTTATTTCTTCACTCTAACGCTCTCCTAGCTGAGCTACTTTGGTCAATTTATTTCTTAACAATTTTTGAAAGATCATTTTGTCGCATACATCAACTTGAGTTGGATGTTGTGTTAATTTGTGGCTTGAAATATTTCAATCCAAGCTTTCCTGGACTTGAGGGTTTGTGATGAGAAGTCTGCCATGACTCTAATAGGTTTTCTTTTTCTTTTTCTTTTTTTTTTTTTTTTTTTTTTCAGAACCGGGGATTGAACTCAGGTCCTTGCGCTTGCCAGGGAAGTGCTTATTCCACTGAGCCATCTCCCCAGCCCGAGGTTTTCCTTTATAGGTTATTTGTCTTCTTGATCTAAGAGCTTTTCATATTCTGCCTTTGTGTTGAATTTCTGGTATCTTGACTATTACATGCCTTGCTGTAGATTATTTTTGGTCATGGCTAATTGGAGTTCCATGTGCCTCACTTAACTATATGTCAAGCTTTTTCTCTGCCAGGGAAGTTTTCTGTCATGATGTCTATGAATACATTTTTTAATGTCATTTGTGCTAGTCTGCTTTTTTGTTGACTCTAATCAATCTTATCTTATTCTTCTTTGCCTCATCTATCAGCTGCTGGATGCCTTTCTCATGGTCCCTTGCCATTTTTAAGAAATATTTCTTTTTATGATTGCTGACCACAATCTTGTCTTCTCTATCTGAGATTCTGCCCTCACATTGGGTCATCCTGCAGTGTGTACTTACAATGGAATTTTTAATCTCCTGGTTATATGTTTGAATATATTTCATGGGTCCCATTTCTTTCCCATGTTTGGCATTCATGATTTCAATTATTTTTCTAAGCTCCTTTATATTTTATCTACATCTACTCTTGAGTTACTAAGTATGCCTTGCATTATTGTCCCCATCTCTATATTTATCTGTGAAATTATTTCTGATTTGTTCTAGAGACACTTTCATTTTCTTTGTTATTATGATCTCAGCGAATCCAGAAGGGTAGATCTTGGGTTGTTCTACCTCATTCACCCTGGGCTTGCCATTGATCAGCTAGAACTCTGGGTTTGCATCTCATATCAGTGTCTTCTCATTTTGTATGTTTTAAACTTAACTCCTGGATTAGAAGGCTAAAACTATACCAGCATCTTTCACCATACATTAAACTAAAATTTAAAAAAATGGATCAAAGATTTAAATATTAAAACAGAAACACTGAATCTGCTGGAAGACAGAATAGGTAGATCTCTTGAAGATGTTCTAGAAACAGACTTTATGAATAAAAGACTGATAGCACAATAACTCTCACAAAGAATCACAACTGGGATCTCATCTTATTAGTAAGCTTTTACATATCAAAAGTAACCACCAACACAGTAAAGAGACACCCTACAGACCAGCTGTTCTTTAGATTCATATATATTCATTATATCTAGAATACATAAGGAAGTGAAAAAAATCAGAACCCCCCCAAATTTAAATACCCAATCCAACAAATGTACATTTACTGTGGGAGACAGAAGGGAGAAAGTAGCAAGCAAAGGAAAAAGTGTAAACAAAGCTTTTTGTAAATAAGAAGGGGAAGATGGGTGAAATGAAGGTAGGAGCATGGGAAAAATTAAGATATATCATGTACAGGTAGAAATTCTCTATGATAAATGTGATCAATATGCATGCCTAAAACGTATCAGCAAACTTAAATAAAGAATGTTAGAAAAGGACCAGTCAGTTGAGTATTAAAGACATGTGATTATTTTAAAAGAAAAAGGTCAATAAGAGAAATAAGAAAACACATCAAATGATAGTAGATGAAATCTGCAACCATTTATACAGTTCAGCAAATACTGAAAAGCATTGCATCATGTGGGCAGCAAAGACTTTTTAACCCAACTATGCAATTATTTTAGTATGGAGCATCATCTAAGTATACCTGTAAGACAAGATATAACAAGATTCTACACATTCAGAATGTAATCATTGTATATGTCTAAAACGTACCAATAAACCTAATTAATTAAAAGAATACAATCAGAGAAAAAACATGTGAAATCTTAAGTTTATCTTACTTATCAATAAAGTAGTACATAAAAATCTTAAACAGACCTAAATATATTACATTTAAATTATCTAATATTCCACATAAAATAGTAACACAGCCATCTAGATAAAATACGACAGTTATATGCTACTGACCTGAAATATGACTTAAATATAAATAAACATAAAAATGAAAATAAATTCTACAAAGACAGAAAGAAAACAAAGATTCATTTAAATGTACTACTATCATGGCAATTATTTTATATAGCAAAAAATAGGTATAAAACCAAATGTAGACATTATGTATTAAAATTTGTGGGGTTTGGATTGTGAAATTATGCTGAGCCTCAAAGATCATACCAATGCTACATTGAATCACAGTAACTGTTCTTTGCCTATTTATAGAAAACTAGGTAGTTGGTTAAGCTAATTACTAACCAGTCAGCTAGGTAAACTACAATCAGTTGACTGGCTGATGAAATAGGCTGTAGCCAACTAAATTGTTTTGGATGCCAGATTTCTGGCTTTCCTACAACTCCTGCCAGATCACGTCACTGGTTAGAGTACTTGGAACCTGCACTGGTTCTAGAAGCAGCTTGATTTGCTCATCATGGCTCTGGGATGCTTTGATCAAATAAGTTTTACTAAATTTAAATGGGGTAAGGAACTTTCTTTCTAATGAAATTAAAATGAAGAGGGCTTTCTCAATGATGTAGAAGTTTATCCAGCAGGTAGATACCACATCCTTTTTCTACACCTAATACATAGTCACCAATGTGAACAAAGTGACAGAAGTTGATTCCAAGGACAAAACCTTTCTTTCACAACACACCTTGTCCCATGGTTTTCTTTTCTTTTCTTTTCTCTTCCTTCCTTCTTCTCTTCTTCTTCTTCTTCTTCTTCTTCTTCTTCTTCTTCTTCTTCTTCTTCTTCTTCTTCTTCTT
>NW_004524663.1:7041170-7053538 GCF_000260255.1 Octodon degus | reverse complement strand
TTCTTCTTCTTCTTCTTCTTCTTCTTCTTCTTCTTCTTCTTTCTTCTTCTTTTGTGGACTGGGGATTGAACTCAAGCTCTTGCACTTGCCAGGGAAGCACTTATTCTACTGAGCTATCTCCCCGGCCTGTTTTTTCTTTAATGTATTGGTACAGGGTCTCAATACATAGCTTGAACTCCTAGTGATCCTCCTGTTTTCAGCCTGGAATTATAGGCACATGCCACCACACCTGGACTGCATCAGTGGCTGCTCAGGGTGCCCTGGGGATGGGGCTGCAGTGGCATGCAGTGCTAGTTCCATGTTTATTATCAATAATACATTTAACCTGGCTTAAATCACTGTTAATTGGACCTCCTGCTAATTACACTTCAAGGTATTCCTTCTACTTACCTAATTACTAAGCTGAAAATCAGAAATAATTACTATTTCTTTCTTATCCCTCAACCACTACCTTTATTTGTATTTTTCAACAGTATCTACAGATGTTCTCTCTTCTAAATCTGTATTGCATATACTGAATAGCAGTAACTAAAATTATATTCATATTTTCTTTATAGAGTTGCATGGTATGAAGTCAATATATCTTTTGCTTTCACTGCAGTTCACCATTCTCCCTTCAAATTTATTTGCTTTCTAGGAATTCTCTGCCTTTCTCACGTGCCACTGCACCTGTGGGTCCTCTAGCCTGGAATGATCATTCCTATTCTACCCTTCCTAATTGCTGTGCTCCCTACCTATCATTCAGACAAATGTGCATTCCTCTCACAAAGCATGGAACAATTTCTTCCACCCTAGCCTGCTCCCCTGCCCCAAATTAACTACGCTTCCTCAACCTGCCACATTTCTGAGTTACTGCGTCCAGTCATTTTTATGTTTTTATCTCCCCACTGTTCATCCTCCTCAGCTACACTGACTTTTTGGAGGGCAGTATCATAGCTTCTCTATTACTGAATTCTCAGAATCTAGTACTGTAAATGGAATGATATGGTAAGCAAATATTTGTAAATAAGAAAAAAGATTACTGCAAAATGATAAGAATTTGATAGTGTGGAAGGAATCTTTTAGACCACCTGTGGTGAAGTCATCTCACCTGGGAAGAAACAGGAACCCAAGAGAAGAGAGTGACTTGGGTAAGGTCATATGCTGGAACAGTGGAGGGATGTAAGTGAGCCCTCAGACATGCAGCTTCTGGTTCTCACAGCCACCTACCATGCCAGGTGCTGCTAAGCCTCTCTCTGAGCTGTTTTAATGTGTTCACTACAACATCCCTCAGCTTTATTTTCTACATTGTCATTCATCTCTGTAGTAGGCCAAAACACTTCACTAATGTAAGAGTACAATTTCATGGTTAAATAAGAAGAGGGACAAATTACATGCTATAGGTGTGGAAAAAGAGCCATTAAACCAAATTCAGAGAAGAGGGGGTTCAGATTCCTCTTCTACAGCTGCACACACATGTCAAACTTCTTTACACCATGGCCTGTGCGCTGGTTTCTGGTAGGGTCATTCCATCTCTATCTTAAGACAGCCTGAGTTTGTGGCAGTGTGCAGAGTGGCTGAGCATCTCATCTGGGGACCTCCCCTCTTACCATACACCCTGGAGCCCATCAGCATCATGATGCAAAGCCTCATTTCCACACAGATCCTTCTCCTAGATGACTGGCAATGCATGTTCAAAATGGATTTGTTCTTTGGTTGTTTCCCATACACAGGCCAGTGAGGGGAATTCTGGCCTCAGGCCACCAAAGTGCCCTAGTACACCCCACTGAGGACATATGAATAGCTAGACACACTCGGCTCTAGGCTGTGTAATTGCAGGCAGCTAAATCCCCAGATGAGGGATTTTCAAACAAGTTGGTGATTTTCAGATGAAGGATACCAGCCACAGAAGTTTAAAGTGTTCCTGTGCACCTCGGGTTGTCAGTGAAATACCAATTTCTCCTTTTTTTCAGAACAATTATTTCTTTTATTTTTCCCCAGACAAACCCTCAGACATTCTTCTCCTCCCTTCTGAGGCTCCTCTTTGAAAGAGGCAGCACTGTAGATCATGCGGGGTTACTCCCCAGGTAGAGCTGCCACACGCAGGTGCAGGCTGGGGCCTCAGTGTCTGGCTTAGTCTCTGATTTGTTGCAGGAAAAATATTCACTGTAGCTTGCCAACTCCCAAGTGAAGATGAATATGATGTATTCATTTTGTGTCTTTACAGACGGATGCTCTACAGACAGAGTTACGTTTTCCTAAGAAATGAAGTCAGAAACCACTTCAGGGTCTGTGCAGCAGCGATGGAGCCAGAGTGCTTATCACCCTTCCTGACTCTTAAAGGAACCAAGAAAACCACCCACAATGCAAATGAAGAACTACTGTCTAATCTGGGCTTGGGAGGAGCTCACTCCCAAACTTCATGCTGCTGATGTGAAACCTAAATAGTGCCTGGAAAATGGAATCATTTGGCAGAATGGTGCCTGCCTTGGCTCCTCCTTCCTTGATGGAGCATCAGTGCTTTGCTCCCAAGGGTTTTACAGTCCCCTGGGAGAGGATAAAAATGGTTTTCCAGTATTCAAGAGGCTTTTGAGAAGACCATGAGCAGCACAACTATGAGAAACATTATCCCCACAGTCAAAAAAATCTGCAGCATCAACTTAGGTAACCAAGCCAGTCTTCTAAGAGAAGTTTGCTTTTTGGAGTACAAGAATTGAACCCCAGGGCTCCTAGTCCTTATCTTATTATTATCTTTTAAGAAAATAAAAGATAGTAAAAAAAAATCACACATTAGAAGTGATATAGAATTTCACTAAACAAAATGATAGGAATTCAATAATGATTGCTATATCGTATATTGTTGTCTTCAAATTAGGTCTTCAGCTTACCAGACGTAAGTGTGCAAAGTAAAAAAAAAAAAAAAAAAAAAAAAAAAACTTTAAAAAAGAAAATCATGTCAGCATTAACTGTTCCTTTCAATAGGCCAGTAGAAAGGTTGAGACAGGTTCTTACAAAGTCATCAAGCTGTCCAGGCTGGGCTGGAACTTGTGATCCTCCTGCCTCAGCCTCTTAGAATTCTAAGAGAAAATAAACAAGTGAAACAGGGACCATGTTTTGGCTCCTGCACATTTTCTTAAGCAAACAGTTTTTGGTGTTCAATAATCTTAAAGGTAATAACACTAACATTTCCTAGCATCTGTAATGTGTTTTGCAGTCTGTGAAGCCCTTTCTTATCCACTCTCCCTTTTAAGCCCTCCAAAAATTCTGAGAAATTGACAGGGAAGAAGGATCAATTATTTTGATTTAATAGAATAAAGATAAGCAAGCCTTAATGTGGCAAGGAAGAACTTAACCCTGAAAGGTAACATAAGGGATAATGGTGGTGCAGAGGGAGTGGGGGAGCAGGGGTAATATTTTATTTTATTTATTTATTTATTTATTTACTTGCTTACTTATTGGTACTGGAAATTGAACTTAGGACCTTGAGCTTTCGAGGCAGGTTCTTGTGCTACTGAGCTATATCCTCAGCCCAAGGGGTAATAATATTTTAGTATTAATCATAAACACTGGAAAAAGGACTCCAGCCCCTCTTTGCTGCTGAACTTGTTCTCCCAGATGCAGCAAGTACTATCAGCAAAACACGTCAAGCTGTCCCTTCCCCTAGAGATCGCTCCATCTCCAAAGCTGCCTCCCCTTAAATTGTGACTCTTCATGGGGCCAAGACCTCCAGCCAGGAACAGAAGGCTGCGGTTGTAAGAGCCTGGTCATCTCAGCTGAATGTTCTACAGCCCTGAGGGACATTTTAGCTTCAGAGTGCTCCTCAGAGTTGGCCGTGTTGCAATGTGATTACTCCCTCTATTCCCCCGCTTCCCAGAGGTGTGGATTGAAAGAAACCCTGTAATAAACAATCCAGCAGAAAAGTATAAAAATGAAGTATAAAAAGTAAAGCCATATTCATATGCTGAGCTGTAAATGGCTCAGGTCAACAAATTCTGGCATTGCCAGTCCTATGGATAACCCACTACTATTATGGACTACAGGACTATATTAGAATATTTTGCTGAATTCACACACCTACAATATTTAAATGACAATAAAATGCCCTTCTCTGACAAAATTAAACAAAAAAGGGGATATAAATGAAGGACCATTTTGTATCTGTATATACAAAATAGTTAGAACAGATATACAGCTACTTTCTCTTAATTCAATGAGAAGAAAGTTTTGTACTAATAGTGTTTGTGGACAGGATATTATGTCTGCATCTTGTATTATGAATAACCACTATGAATACAACAATATGCAATGTATTAATTATTGAAACTGTCCTATCAATCGGTTTTGAAACTATCTAATTGCTACTTGTTTCTCAATAAAATCAATAAAAAAAACAATAAAAATAAATAAAAGGGCTGGTTAAAGTGTTTGAAGCCTGAGTAAATTGTAACTCATGGTAGTCCCATCATGTCCTCAAATTCATAAGTTTAGAGATGTTTTTTCCAATTCCCCAAATAAAGAGTTGGCTATACATAGCTTGTGACCATGTGCACAGTCCCAGTAGTGGATCCTTTGACTTCTAGGGAAAAGATTACCTTCATGGAAAAGACAAACAGATATTTCTGAAATTTCTCTCTGTACTCAGTCTCTCAAAAAATAGATAATAAACCATATTGCATGTGAGAAATGGCAAAAAAAAGCTAAACATGACATCTAAAGATGTGGGAGTGATTATGTACATCGCATCTTCATTTTATTTGCCAGTCTGGCCTCCAAATAAGCCAGCTGCATCCTAGACAATGGCAAGATACTTTCCCCAAACAGAGCTGTAGAGTATTTTCAACTGTGGCTGTTGTGCAACATTTGATTTTTCAAAAGCAAACTACTTTTACCCCAAGGATGCAGTATATGGCCATTGATTTCACAGATATTTTATCTTCCTTCCCTATTAAATAGAAGACCAAAAGTAGTTTGAGCTCACATGAAATGAATATTAATATACACTAACAGTTTTGTCCTATGGGTTACAACTCTTCTGTTATGGTGTAGAGCTAGAATGTCCTCCAAAAGCCTTATGTGGTCAAAGGCAGGGGTTTTAGATGATTGGATCATGGGAACTCTACAGGCATCAATAAATGAACCCACTGATGAATGCATAGCTAAATATGCTATTAGAAGGTGGAGCCTGCCTTGGAACTAACTGTGGACTGAATCTTCTGAAACCCATGAGCCAACATAATCCTTTCTCCTCCTGTAAATTGTGGGTATGGGTTTTTTCTCCTCATGATGAAAAACTGACATCTTTCCATCCTCCATTATTATATGGTTTGTAAATAACTGGATCATTTGCATATTGGGCAGAATATTGCATTAACCACCTGCTTTGATGACCTTATTATTGAATTAGATAGAAGTGGATACCACTTGGGAGAGTTTACTAAGTAAAACTTATGTCTTCCATCATATAGATACACCTGACAAAGACCAAAACACATGATACATTAGTAAAACTTTGGAGGGTTCAGTGGTTACAGGTATTCAGGGACACCTTCTCCAAACTCAAATTCAAATAATTTCATAGCTCTTTCCCACCACAAAGGATTCAGAGTGCCTATTTGCTTTCTTTATTTTCTGGAGGCAGCACATTTCATATATAGGAACACTGGATACTAGGAAGGCTGCAGGATGTAGTGAGACCACAGTAGAAAAGAACCTGTGAAGCAGGATCAGAGGCAGATGGGTAATCATCTAAGGACCCTATAAGGTTAGCAGTAGTAGATGGGCAAATATGTCTTATGGAGTTTATAGTAAGCGCTAGTGGGAGAATAACAATATAGATCCCTAGTTTTTTGGATCAAATACTTGCTACTTATTTTCAAGAATTATACACTTTTTGAGAAACAATTTCTGACATGCCAATAGAAAACTATTCCTAGTGGGCAGAACATTCAGGAGCACTTCTGATCATCATTTTTCTAGGTTGACTTTGGGGGGACCAAGTGGCTATGAATCTAGAGCAACCCAGTATGAATCAGATTATGTCACATCTACCAACTTATAATATCAGACAGGCCCAGCATTAACATGCTCTACAATGCAAGCGAAACTTCTGGAATGAAACACAAAGAAAGCCATAGAGAAAAGCCAGCTTATTGAGAGACCCAACTCCTGTGTCATCTGTCCTTGTTGTACAAAGATCACTGTCTCATTTCACAACTGTTATTTGTGGGGGAGGTAGGAGAAGCTCCTTGCCAATGGAGCAGGGAGAAAAAGAGCCATTGTACGATTCTTATGGTTTATATCTAGATGTTCCCTTAAAGTTTTGTGTATTCATAGATGGAGTTATTGGGAGGTGACAGGATCAGAAGGGCATGATACTTATCAGAGTATTTTTTCACTGTGAATTTATAGCTAAGTGTGATTTGAGAGTGATGCCTGGTTGGAGAACATGAGATATCAGGAGATTGGCCTGGAAGGGCGTATCTCCTTCCCTCCTCCCTTCTCTGCTTTCTACCTACCCTGCCATAAGATGTTTCTCCTCAGTCTTTTGGATTGGCTTATTCTATATGTCAAAGCAGAAAAATTATTGACTATATTTTAATTTAAAATTCATCTTAAAAAATAGAAAAGAGAAAAGTATTCCTAGTAGGCAGAACACTTAGGAGCACTTCTGATCCTGCACTCATCTCAGAACCCAGAGGAGCTTCCACACCAGCTGTCCACATCCCTCATGCTTAAAGATACAACTCATCATACCAGAGAATCAACTAAGACCAGCACAGATATTAGCTGGTAAAGAAGTCATGGAATGGGCACTGGGGTAAGAGATGTGGCCTCAACTCCAAATATACACAACCCTACACTTGGTAGCCATTTACTGGGGTGGGTGGTCATTGATTGAAGAGAACAAAAGTTAAAAAACCAGGGACTAGGTGTGGCATGTGCGTGGCAGGAGGCTTAAAGTATGAAAACCTTTGAATGACATGTTCATGCCCTCCATAAAGAAGCAGAGACCATAACAAACAAGTAGATGGAATGGCTTGGCTAGTACATGTCAACCAGTCTCTGCTATC
This sequence comes from Octodon degus, assembly GCF_000260255.1. Taxonomy (NCBI): domain Eukaryota; kingdom Metazoa; phylum Chordata; class Mammalia; order Rodentia; family Octodontidae; genus Octodon; species Octodon degus. The sequence continues at coordinate 7,046,489 of NW_004524663.1, read as the reverse complement.
GGTCACCTGGATTTTGTCATCATGAGGAACTGAGTCTAGTAACCATAGTAACAGAAATGGAGATTCTTTTTTTTAAAAAAAATAGTACTTTGTCTCAAAAACAAACAAGCAAAAACTTATTACCACTGAGCTTCCAAACTAGCACAAATTGAAAGCAGTGGAATTTCTGATATGATACTATTGCTTGAAGAAATCAATTGGTCTCCTGGCAGCAGATTGACTCGTCAATCATGGAAAGATAGTCATTCTAACAAAAATAGACACATATCTCAAGTATGGGTTTGGTTTTGTATTCTATAAACTCAAAACATATACCTACAGAGTTTTTGACCTACCAGCATAAGGTCATGTATATTTGAGAACTAGGTCATAAAGTCTCATATAACAAAGATGCCAAGAGAGTGCAGATCCTGTGATTTACTGATCACATAACATATCTTAGCATGCAGAAACTGCTGGCTTGATAAGAATGTTGGTGGGTCTTGCAGACACCACAGCTTAAGAAGAGATAGGACACTTTACAAGGATTATATGCCAATCTCAGAAACACAGTAGATACCTTGAATGAAAGATCTGTATTTAAAGCTCTGTCTCCAATGATCAGAATACATAAGCCTATTCAAAGAGTAGAAAGAGGAATGGTTGTAACAATCACTCTTGATGCAATTTATGCTTTCAATCCTCACAACACTGAGCTTTGAGGGATTAGCAGTCATCCAAGGGGGAGCATTTCAGGCAAAGAATATAAGTAAAATTCATTGAGCTGTAAAGTCTGTAAAGTAAAGCTTCTGTCTGTTCCTTTCAGGAATCTTGCACATAAGGACCAGTAGGAAAGAAGAGGAGATACTATGTTTGTGGGGATAAATGGCCCTTATCAGCAGGCTGCTGTTCCATAATGGGAGCAGGAAAGAATTTATGTGCATTTGCATGCCTCTTGGAATTCCCTTGCCTGGTGCTCAAAATAAATACACAGGTAAAACAGCCTTGACTTGAAAGGGAACTGGGACCAAATACTGTATCCCATCAGGATCTGGGCGCCACACCAGGTTGGCAACCATGATTAGCAGAATTTTAGGGAAAAGTGAGAGAATTCTGAATTGAATACTGACGGAGCCAGAAAAAAAAGAATCTATTGTACTTCTGTTAAATACAGATGTTGAGATAGCTGACCAAAAAAAAAAAAGAATTTTCAGCAATTTTATGGCTGGAAATAAAAACAAGATTTGGGAGCAGGTAATCAAAAGGGAGAGACAGGTCAGACACAGTGGCACACACCTGTAATCCCAATATGTGGGAGGCTGAGGCAGGAGGATTGTTGCAAGTTCAAGATCAGCCTGGGCTACAAAGTGAGCTCAAGGCCAGCCTGAACTACATGGCAAGACCCTGTCTCAAAAAGACAAAAAAGGGGGAGGAGTTTGAAAAAGTTCCAACCTTAAAGAGAAAAGAAGGGGGACGGCCAATTCTGCCTCTATCAGCATTTTTCTTAGATGAGCAAGCTTGGAGGCATTTGCAGTTCTCCACAGCCCTTGTTTCTGTGGAAGTTTTTCATACTTCACTGGCTTCCGTTTGATATGCATGTGGTAGGAGGGTGGGTAAGGGTGTTCATGAGAATAGTTCCAGCATCAGGCACCAGAGTTTTTCTTGTCTTTCTTTGTTAAGTTTCCTAAAAGAAAAATGAGTTCCATGAAACTCCGGAAGAGTTATCCACCTGAAGGCATATTGTTATGGCTTGCATCTAGCTGTTTCTGTGAAGCCTTATGCCATCATGTGGGGTGAACTTCTAGTGTTTGTGACTGGTTCATAGTCTAGTGCTAGGATTAAGGGTCTGAGTGCTACAGCTGTGCTAGAGCAGGTAGCCTGTAAACAATATGAGGGACAACAAGAGGTCTGTGCCTGTTTCTGCTACTTTCTTGTTGCTCTCTCTGTCTTCTCTGTGTTGCTCACCTCTGCCATGTGCCACACTGCATGAAGCTTACTGATTATGGACTGAAACTTCTACAAACTCTGAGCTAATAAAGCTTTCTGCCATTTAGCTTTGAGCATTGGGTATTTTATCTCAGCACAAGAGAAAAGTAATTAAAACAGAATTTGGTACCAGAGAAGTGGGGTCATTGCTGTGACCATAGCTGACCATGTGTTTCAAGAGCCTTTGATGTGGCTTGTGAGAAGAGTCTGAAAAGGTTCAAAAATGTCAGCTGAAAATGCAGAGCTGGAACACCTTGGGCTGTTGTGTATGGAAGATGCTGGTCAGAGCTCAGAAGACCAGAAAGCTGATAAAAACCTGACTTGAGAGATTTCTAATGGGAAGAAGGACTGCGTGTTGGTCTGGATGTTGGGAGTCCAGACCATGTGTGTGGTAGCTTGGTAAAAAGTTTGTCTGACTTTGCTCATGTTCAGAGACTTTGCTTGAGACTTACCCCCACTGGATAACTGTGGAGCCACTTAGGCCAAGCTCATAGCCCCTCCTCCAGCCGCTAACATTCAATGACTAACTGATGCCAGCTACAAATGCTTGGACATGTAAGCAAGAGTTGAGGCAAGGCTGATAGCCCATGTAACCTCTAACTCTTCTCAAGAGGGGTAGATGAGGTTGTGAGGGGGATGTACAAATACTATATTTCACCCTGGCCCTATAGTACTTTTTACTCTTCTCTTCCAGGGACATGATCCCAAGGCCACTCTCTAATAAACATTATGTAAGCCAAAATCTGTCTTAGAATTTGCTTTCTGGAGAAAAGAACACCCTAGTCTCCAAAAATTATTTCACATGCATTATTTTATTTGCTTTTCAGGGTAATCTTTGGGCTAGACAAGATGCATTTGATTTTATAAAGAGAAGGCTGAGAGAAGTTGAATATTTTTTTCAGAGTGTAACATCTAAGTTCATCAGATTCTGACAATACTATAGTCACCTGTCTCCCTTTATTATACCACCCTGCCTTTTTTCCCAGAGGATAATCAGTCTGGGCTACAAAATAATCCTTCTTCTGTGACAATGACATGCTAGATCTTGAAGCTCATTCTGTCAAAAGTTTTCTCAGAGATGTAGTCACAGCACCATCAAGACAATTTATATCCAGTATAGAAGAATGTTTTAATGATGTTTTTATGATATATTGGTTCTATAAAGGCTTATTAAAAGTAGACCATGCTAATAAAATGCAAAGGTTGTCACTTACAATGAAAAACTTGGTGATTTAGAAGTAATGCCCAACTTTTGGATCATCTTTTAGACAATAGATAAATCAAAACAAGCAAAGGTTTGTATGCTAACAATTGTACTGCCAACTCCAGTCTCAGCAATGGATGTATTGAGGTTGACTGTCTTCTGCATATCTTGGATACTAACTTGATCTTTTCATTTCCTGATGATTCTTTCTGAGCCTGCCCCTAAAAATCTACATCCCTACAAAGAAATGCTGAGTGTGGTCAGATATATGAGCTTTGACAAGAGAGGCCTTTGAGACCTAGTTTTCATGCTGAGCTGAACTCCTTGCATTATGCTATACATATAGTCTATCTCTGGGCTTCAGAGCCTCTTTTCTCCACAGTGAGGAGAAAGCAATATGATCAAGTCTTTCCCAGTGCTGTGACAGGAGATTCATAGCTTTTCTTGTATTTGCTTTTGACTTGAGATGCACTTCAGATTGAGGATAAGACCAGGAATGGTTTCCAGGGTCTGAAGCATTAAATATGCTACGGCCAAAATTGAAGTTCCTTCTAGTTTTCTCATGTTACATGGAATAGAAGGAAATTCTGGGTCTGGACCTGAGTACAGGCGCAGTGATTAGGGGACCTGGATAGTGAGGTAGGCCATTTTACATCTCTACCTTTTATAGTGAACTACTTGGGTAAGTTCATTTGGATGTATGGAGCCAACAGTTTAATGGAAAGAATAAATTAATCTCAGAGGATATTTATGTGATTTAATGAAGTCTTCACATAAAATACAAAAGTCCAAGTATATAATTATTGCTCAGTGGCTACTATCTGTCCTCTCTAGTATTTATAAATTTTTCAAGAAAGTAAAAAAAGAAAACCCCTATTGCCAAGCTCTCTGAAGGACAACATAGCAGACAACAACCTGAGGGCAGCATGCATCAACCCTGGAGAGATAATTTAAGTGAGTGCCAGTGGTAGCCACTGGGCACATGAGAAGCTATTACTGATATCTAAACAAGAATGGTCTCAATTAAGTGGAACAGCTGACCACTTGCTGGTGTCATTTGAGAGTATAAAGAGATACTGTGGCCACTTATTCTCATCCCCACACCAGCAATTTATAACCTGAAGCCCAAACATCCATCTTCTGTACTTTTCTTATTTTTTCCAACAGTGGGGATTTCCAATAGTCTTGTAAAGGATAACTACTTCATTTTTATTTCAGCAATTGCAAGACCAGTTGGCAGCAAGTTGTGCATATTAGTGAGGAGTCGGTGTGACTAGATGAGGAATGGGAGCCCAGGGCAATGACAGCTTCTCCTCTCTCTGATGGGAGCCAAGTGAAGAAACAAGGAATGAAAGCAAACTGGGAGGGTAAGTTCAACTAGATGGGCATAGAGGAGCCTGCTCTTGTTTTACCATCTTTTTCATTCTGAATGACAGATTTAGTATGATGTTTAAGCCCAAAGATAACACAAAACATAAACATGTTACAGAGGACAGCCTACACATAGTCAGAAACATGTACATTGAAAACACATTCACCAAAGCATCCTCCCTTGCTGAGATTATAAATATGAGAGTCTTACTCTAGAAGCAGACACAGATGAAGATGGCATACCAAGGCTGGGCTCTTTAAAAAGCCTGGTAGAATAAGTCTCCCAGGTAAGAATCCAAGGTTTCCAGACACAAGCCAATGTCTGTTCAGACAACTTAGGCCAATGCTTTGCTTTCTTGTAAAATATAGACAGTCCTCAGAGATTTGGCACCATAAAAGGCTCCCAGAAATTTTATGTCCTTGTGTGAAAATAAGATTTGAGAGATGTTTGGAAGGGAGAGGGAAGAGAGTTAGAGAAGGCTCGAGAAGGAAAGCTTTGGGGAAGGAAAAGGAAGGGTCAAAGCAAGTTTTGTCTTGGTCATCATTGTGCTTAGAAGAATGAAATGCGGCCGGGGAGATCACTCAGTGGAATAAACACTTCCCTGGCAAGTGCAAGGGCCTGAGTTCAATCCCTGGTTCCGAAAGGGGGAAAAAAAAAGCAAAAAGAAATGAGTTGACTCTGGATGGATACTATTTGTATAGAGAAAAAAATTTGAGAACAGCTTCCATAATTTCTTTTAAAGAAGAAGGAGGAGCAGGAGCAGGAGCAGGAGCAGGAG
>NW_004524663.1:7024695-7040935 GCF_000260255.1 Octodon degus | reverse complement strand
AGAAAGAAAGAAAGAAGTGCTGAGACATTTAGACTATTTCCTTAGTCTTTGTTTCTCTGGAAGCCTTTCATCATACAATGGCTGCTGCCTGGCATTCACAGGGGGTATTGGGGTAAAGGTAGAATCTCAGGTCAGGGAAGGTTAAGTAGCCTACAAGCATAACACAGTATATTGAGGAGCCAGATTTAAAAACCAGGTGTTGCTTCATGTGTAAAAAGAACACGTTCTTCACTGAGATTTCCCAGAGTTAAAAAGGTACCACACATGGAGTGGCACCAGGCTGAAACGCTGTGCCACTCTACAGAGACCCTAGTGTTGGTGGCAGCCACTGCAAATGTCAGTTTACTCACCCAGAAGTCTCCCTCAGTAACTGGCGTGTTGTATGTATTCAGTAAATGTAGGTGTTTCTTTATTTTTAGGAAGATATTAGTTACTCTATTTCAGCTAGAATTTGAAAGAATAATTTATCTTCTAACTGTGATAGAATCAAAATGTGTTGAAACTTACCTTTGCCTGAAAAACATTTTTCTAAGTTCAGTATGATAATATTCTTCCCCAACTGGCTACACCAAATAAAGTCCATTGTATTTTCTGTTCTCTGTCCTCTGACAGCATATTGGACATTCTTTTATTAATTGGTTCCCTTCTACCTCCCGTCAGCTGGGAGCTGCTGGCCATCTGCAGCACACCACCCAGAACAATGACCTTTGGGTGCTACATATCTGTTCTCTGACTGGTGTAACTTGTCAGCCTTTCAGGAACTTTTTCTTCACCTCTCTTGTCTGCTTTCTTTTTCCATGACAGGATCTGGCAGAACCTCATTCTTTTTCAATGGGATTTCAAAGAGCATACTAAAAATCCAATTGCTTTTCTGATTACTTCAAGAACAAAAAAGGTTTAATCCCACATTGAAAGCCAAGCTATCTAATGACTGTTGACATTGGAACAGCAAACATTGGCAAAGCTATTAAGGGAATAGCACACTGTGGGTAATACTTTATCTTTGCCTAAGGTGGTCTTTAAGGGACATTAAGAGAAAGCATATTTATGAGAATTCATCAGAAGACATCAGGTTTAAGAAACTATGCCATTTATAGCAGTTATCATGCCATGGGTGTGCAATCTTTTCTAAATTCTTCTTACATCTGGCTGCTAAGCCATGCTGGGGCAGCATGATCAAGGGGGCTCCAGAATGAGGAAAAATCAGTTACTTTCCAGCTTCATATGGTCCTCTTCTTTCAAGACTAGCTAAAAATTAGCTTCTTTGTGATGCTATATTTATGAAAGCCATATTATATAACTTTATAAATCACATACTTTTTGTACACACCTTTATTTTGTTTTTTAAAATGCAGAATCCTTTCATTACTTGTTAATATGCAAGTATCTCTATCTATGGTAGAAATGCTCTGAATCATATATGCCTTACTGATATCTATACTCGTGCACTTACTAGAGTCTAGTAAGGCATTAGAGACAGAAGGTACTTAAGGAATATTGGATGAGTGAATAGTTAATTGAATTCTGGATAATTTTCCTGCTCCGTTTATCACCTACTGTGGTCATAAAAGAAATATTATATTCTGGTCAACCATTACCCAAACTATTCTGCTGACTCTTAGCCCTGGTCCCCATGAATCTGTGGAAGAAACTCTGCAAGTTCTCCTCAGGTATGTGATGTGGCAGATTTTTCTATGGCACACTCATATGACACAGACCTTCAGCCAAGTGGAATTGAATCTTCCAAGAGGTGGCAAATAATTTTATAGGTAGGAGGAACAGTCCAGCTTCTATCCCGTACTTGTCACTTGAACATAAGGGCATTGAGTCCTAGGAAAGGATAGTGTGAAGTTAATTTTGTTTAACTATGATGGATGGTCTCAGAACAGAACTCATGTATCCTGATCAGAATGGGGTTGCCTATTTTATCTTACATTTGTCATCTTAGTCTGTTTGGCATTCTGCAAAACAAAAACAAAAATAAAACAAAAAAACATAGGATAGGTGGTTTAAGTTCTCAAAACCCACAAGGCTGAAAAATCCAAGATCAAGTCACAGGAGATTTAGAATCCGGTGAGCAGTTGCTTCCTGCTTACAAACAGTATTTTCTAATTGTGCCCCTCCCGTGGCAGGAGAGCTCAGCTAGCTCTCTGGGGTCTCTTGCACAGGAACACTAATCCCACTCACTAGGGCTCCATTCTTAGGACCTTATTTTCTTCCAGAGACCTCACCTTCCCATACTTTCAAATTGGTGGTTAAGTTTTAACCTATGAATTTAGGGGAATTACGATAATAAAAGTATTCAATATAATATAGTATAAGTTCAGTGTATATAATCAACATGCTCAGAACTGAACTCATTATTCACATTCACCAACATTACGGACCTCGTGATACTCTCCTCTCAGTGAGTTGCTCTTCCAAGGGTGCATCTACCCAACCAATAACCTTGGGGCCATCCTAACCTCCTTTGTACCAACCCAGATGACCTTCAGCTGATGAATAAAAAAATGGTGTATACATAAAATATATATTCAGTATAATATATATGTATTCAATATAATATGTATATCTAGTAAATGAATATTCAGTATATTGAATATGTATTCAATATATCTAATATGTTCACAAAGTTGACCATTTTAACTACACAAAAGAAGCACATTAATGTCACTATGCAGCCATTTTCTTCAGAACATTTTTGTCATCCCTAAACTGAAGCCTGTATCTATCCATTGGACAATAACTCTTCACCCTTCACCCCTGTAGTAGATAACCACTACTCTATTTCTGTCTTTATGAGTTTAAACTATTCTAGACCTTTCATAAAGTAGAATCCTATGTTTGTCCTTCTGCATCTGGTTTATTTCACTTAACATAATGTCTTCACAGTTTACCTGTTGCAGCACGCATCAGAACTTTCTTTTTTCAACAGTATCCCATTGTATGAATAAGCCACATTTTGTTTGGGGTTGGTGATGAGAGAGGTCAGGATGGATCTAAGACTGCTGGTTGGGAAAATGTATCCTTGGTAGAGCAATTCACTGAGAGAATGAGAAAAGTAATGCTGGTGAATGCGAGTCATGAATTCAGTTTAGATCATAGTACCTTTCGTGGTGGGAGATGATTAGTGAGAAGCGTGAAGTTAAAGATACAAAAGTTGGGCTCAAACTGGCTTACTTTGCAACAAATAAATCATTCTAGTTACTTTACCCAGCAAAAGAATTAGTACAGGAAACTGAAGTTCATGAAATCATTAAGAAAGGTGGTGGAACAGGATCTAAATGGAATTTCCAGCTAGGTGGCATAAGCACCTGCCTGGAAAATGCAAGGACTGTAGTTTGATCCTTGGTACTACTGAGACAGGAGGATCACTACAAGTCAGAGCTGTGTAGATCCTGTCTGTATCAACAACAAAAATAATGGCCATAAGTGACTATGGAAATGATGTGCCCAGAAAGACAAAATTTCTATCATGATTAAGAGGCTCAATCAAAAATTAAAAAAAGAGGCTCAATCAAGAAATCAGAAGTGTACCACTGCTACTGCTCCAAATATATCTCTTGCCATACAGAAAGCTCGGGACTGGACATTGCAAAGCAGAGTGCTTGCCCGGTCATGTTTGCCGGGTCATGCTTGCCCACAGTAACAGTCAAAGCTGGCAAATGGACACCACTGTCTTCTCTTCTGCCTTTTAAAACTTACACACATGTTTTGCTCTTGATTTTGGTAGTGGTTGCCTAAGTCTGTGCAATATTAGAAGTGACTGAACTATACGTTATATATGGGGGAATTATTTTATACTTGAGTTATGTCTCAGTGAAGATGTTAAAACTCTTATAGGTCTTCTATTAGACAAACTTATCCTGTACCCTGAAACTAGCTGCAACACTTCTTAGGGAGGTAGACAGTCAAGCGAATTGATTGTATTTTATTTTCTCTGTTTTTGACATCAAGTTGGCAATGGGAATATTCTCCCCATCTACTTAACTATTTTCTGGAAGATCAACTGGACAATGCATGCAAAATTGAATTGCAAACTGTATACTATTCTATTTTTGTTAGTCATGATTGTCTTTAAAAAAGATTATGTAGCATCTACTATCAACATATCCCTTGGGATTAGGATATTTTTCTAATATCTCATTGAATAAAGCATTCCCCCACAGTAATTTGATTATCTTATTTCAAAAGAAATGAAGAATGACCTCTCACAGCTACTCCTATGCCACCTGTATTTGTCCATAAAGATATATAAAAAGCATTCTCTTTGGCCAGCGTCTTACTCAAAAGGCCTGCAAATTGATTGACAAATATAAATCCTTTCTGCAACATTCCCTTATGGCCACAGTTAGGCAAGTACAGAAGTTCATAAAGCCTGAAGACACAGGCAGCTTGGCTTCCGCTCTTACACTCAACCTGAGTGGGCCCCGTCACACTCCCTCCTGCCACTCATTTACCAGCTCTCGAATATCGACAGCCTGTGTGCTTCGGAGTGGGATTCCAATCATCCCACTTCTCAAGACACTCAGTTGCATTTGTAACACACCAGCTGTTTCTGAGAACACATTCTTAATATAGGAACAGCAAGAAATTCTGCTGTCACTGTCCTAAGCCATGCCAGAGTACTATCATGGTGGTAACATCTTACAGACCAAAAATCAAGGCTAAATCGTGAGGAAACTTGTCCAGCTTCCCTTTCTAAATCATTTTCTCTCTAGATCTGCTCCCATCAGAGGACACAGGACCGGGTGTGCCTTGGAGAATAGGGTCAGGTAAAATGGGATCTGGCCACAGTCAAATACGGTATAGGAAAAAAATCACATCAATCAAGATAGCATGCCCACGGGAAAGGAAAATCAACGAGGAGAGTTCAGAACTGACTAGACAGTCTGTGTTCAGAAGTCTGGTACAGATTCACCACCCTGCACCTGCCATTTCAAAGATCTCAGCTATGAAAAGCAAATTAAAGTGAGTTTTTGTTTTTTGGTCTAGAAATATGGATTTTCCCCCCACTCAGATAGTCAGAAGGCATTTTTTATCACAAGGATTACTTGACATTTGTTGTTCTTTCATTCAGGGGAATGTGGTATTTAAGAATATAGATGTTGGAGCCAGGCTGCCCTGGATTATTGGATTCCTGGATCTGCCTCTTCCTAAGTATGTAAACTTAAGTTAACTTACATGACCTTCTAGGCCTCAATTTCTTTATCTTTAAAGGAAATAATTCATGTAAAGTGCTTAGCACAATGTTTGTACCATATTAAGACTACAATAAATGTAAGCCCTTCTTATTCATACCTGCAATTTTGTCTAAAGAAAGTAAAATATCTCTAAACCATTTCAATTATTTATTTATGGCATATAAGCAAAGAAGATAAGCTCTCCTTAGGATTATTAATGTTCTAAAGTGGACTGAATGGAAGTAAAATACACCTAATTTAATCACCCTTCTCTTACTGCACACTTACTTTGTGCTAGCGTCTGTACCTTGGCAGGCCCTTCTGTGGGTCTTTAGCCAAATGACTGATTCTGCCTTCCTTCTTTGGCAAGCAGAACTGCTTCAACAAAAATAAAGAACTGGTGACTGGAGAACAAAAGGACAGCTAGCAGCAAAAGATGGAGGGATGGGAAAAGTAGTCTAAAGAGCAACAAAGCGCAAAGCTCCTGAGCTACTTTTAACCTAAAAACTCATTGATTTTCTATTGCTTTTAAAAATGTTTACTTCTATCATCCATGAGTGATATAAATACTATGTGAATAAGCTAAACCATGACAGTGTCTTTTCTAAATTTGGTTAACATTTTAAGTAGATTAACCTAACAATGAAGTGTTCTGATTAATTTCATATTGAAAATTCTCCTATGGTTAAAACCATGTGTCGTGGATCTGATACAGTTTCTGGTCATTTACTTCATTCTCCTAAAATTAAAAAAGTGAGGAAATTTGAGAGTATACTTAATATAGATCTTGTCTCTTGAAGTGTTTCTACTCTTTAACTTAATATAAAATTTTTCTATTTTGGAAGTGCGCCAGCCAGGCTGGCTCTTCCTCTTCCTGTAGCTGAGGCTGAGAATCCAGGAGAAGCCATGGCATTCTTTACACGCAGGTTGTCCCTGGGCCACTGGGCCCCATCAGAGAACCACAGATCTCCTGAGCCTATCTCTTACTGAATGAGAGGGTTCCCTGAGATTGCAGAGATCCCGGAGGGACTCCAGACACAAGTTCTGCTTAGCTTGAAACCTTAGGAAAACTTCAGAGAAAGAATAGGTTGAAATTAAAATTGATGTGGTAGACCCTCACATCCACCCCACAACACATTAGGGGTTCAACAGAAGAAGGGTGACAGAATGTTGCTCCTACTCAAATTTCTGGCTCTTTCTAGCACATTGCTTCATCATTTATCAAGCCCATTTGTTTTATTCACAACACATCACTTCCTAAAATATTTATTTGCTTGCTTTCCAAGTTACTTGTGGTAATTTGGAGTTAAATTTGGAATTAAATTAATTTGGTGATCACTGGTGTTCCCCATTAGAGTGAAAATGTCTTACAAGCGAGGTCCTAGCATATCACAGGCACCATCATCTCTGCTCTCAGCATCTAGAACAGAGCCCGGTTCACTGCAGATGGCCAACATAAACTCCAGTGAAGGAGAAAAGACTTACCCACTTACCTTACTATTGGAGGGGCTTGAGTTTATGACCTAATTAGGGTTTAAGGGAGGAAAAAAATTAATTTCATATTTTAAAATAGTTTTTTAAATACAACAATACCCTAAAACAGTTGAAGAGACTCTTCTAGAGCTGTCAATGATCCAAGTTGCCTGCTGCAGCCCATGTGCCACAGGTTTCCCACCGCTGGCCTGAGTATACAGCATAATTTACTAAAATTTAAAATATGTTGCATAATCTTCATGTTCCAGAATCTAAAAGCCAAAGGAGAGAGATTAATTAGAGTGAGCAATACAACTGTTGATCAAGTAGTCCTCCAGTCTCAGTGCCTGGTGCAAGAAGAAAACTTTTCCTCTGCATCCATCAGCAGAAGAGGAAAATAAGCACAGGCAGGACCATGGGAGACCAGACACACAAGGTGGATATAGCACAATCACTGCACTTTACGCCAAGAGAAGCTGGGAAGTGTTTCTAGAAGGCAAAAGGATCAAGGCTTCCTGAGCATCGGAGGGCATTCCAGTGTTACTAGAATATTCTTTGCTTACCTTAACATTTATTTTCTGACCTCTCCTTAAGGTAAAATTTCCTTTTCAGGTCTCTGAGCTGATGGTTAGGCTTTCAAAGGGCTTCACTTTTTTAATATTAATAGCTAATCCTGAATGAAATGTTTACATTTAAAGGCTCACTGATTCTTTTTCCTTTATCATGTATAATGATAAAGTCTAGATTCAATTTTAAAAATGCACACTCAGACTTCCTGAATAGAACCCCAATAGCACAAGAAATACTAGCAGAGAACAACGAACGGGACTGCATTAAGTTAGAGGCTCTGCACAGCAGGAGAAACAATGAGCCGAGTGAAATGACAACCTAAAGAAAGGAAAAGAATCTTTGTAAACTGATCCTCAGACACAGGATTAATGTCTACAATATATAAAGAACTAAATAAATTCCTCCAAACTTCCAGTGGTACAGTCACTAGATGGGTAAATAAATTGAATAGACATTTTTCAAAATAACAAGTACAAATGAGCAATAAATATAAGAAAAGAAATGGTCAACATCTTTTTAAAAATATTTATTTATTTTGTACAGGGTCTGGCTACACAGCTTAGACTCATAGTGATCCCCCTATCTCAGCCTCCCCAGAACTGGGATTACAGGCATGCCCCACCACAACTGGTTTCAGTGATTGGCATGGTGTGGGGCCAGTGCAGCATGTGGTAGTGGGGATCAAACCCAGGTCTCTGCACTTGCCAGGCAGGCACTTAGACTGCAAGCTATCTCCCTGGCTCCAATGGTCAACATCTTTAGCCATGAGGAAAAGCAAATTGAAACTACATTTGGATTCCATCTCATCCACTGACAATGGCAATCATAAAGAATACAAATATAAGTAGCATCAAAAATCACATGCTTTCTTTTATATAAGCAATCTTAAAAAGATTAAAAACAAAGGAGAGTGGACAGAAAACTAGAAGGTAGTCTTCTATAGAAAAGGGATTTAAGGAAAGGAGGAGAAAAGAGATAGGGATAATAGGAACAAAAATAATCAAAATTTGTTGTAGCTACAAATCAATATACCATAAAAAATCTCATTGTTCTGTACTACCAATGTGTACAATTTAAAACAAATTATTTCTACCTGGGCACGATGCCATCCACCTGTAATCCTTGCACTCACTCTGGAAGGCTAAGGGAGGAGGACTGCACACTGGAGCCTAACCTGAGCAGTTCAGTGACTTTGTGAGATATGGTCTCAAAAAGTTAAAAGAGCAGCGTATTTATTCAGCATGTGAAAGCACAGGGCTCAATTTGCATGTTTATTCCTGAGCTCTTAACTGTGGGCATCCTCTAAACATTGGAGTTCGGAGAGAAGCCAAGGCAGCCACTGAGGCTGCTGTCCACCACTACGCTCTGTAGCTTTGCTGTTACTCTCAGGGTTTGTAGACACAGTCCTTGAATGGTAATCAAATGTTTATTTATCACTGGCAAGTGAATCTAACCATATAGATAAGTGAATATTTCTGTCCAGTGGTCCTCACCTCCTCCATGCCCTTCAGTGGCCTGCAGGGCTCGCAGGGACAGCTTATACTACCTCTTTGGCATTCCAGCCAGCCAAACAAGGAGGGGAGGCTCAGAAGCCAAAGAGCATCTCAGTGTGTCATCCACCCTCAGGGAAGCAAGCAGCAGAGACACGGCAAGAATAGTGAGTAGAGCTGACTCAATCTTGGGGAACAAGGACAGGACACGGTGGGGAAGGATGAAGAAGCTCTTGGAATTCTGTGTTCAAGAGCTTGCACTGGAATCCAGCTAGAGAAGAAGCCCAGCTCATCACTGCAAATGCCCTTCAGCTTCCAACACAGAAAGGTGGTGTGTGTGTGTGTGTGTGTGTGTGTGTGTGTGTGTGTGTGTGTGTGGCTTTGCACTCTGGCTGGATACAGAACTGCATGGCAGCAGCCAGGCCCTCAAGGAAGTTGACCTGGTACTTTGTAGGGCGAGAGCTTGTGGCCTTCCACCTGTCCTGTTTGCACCATTTGGCAAGCCCCCCGGCACTTAGCTTAATGATGATTCTGTTCTCTTTTAGCAAACATGAGGCATATTTCCATCAAAAGGGATTCATAACAGAGGTAAGCATTTGTGGGGGAGCCTTGGTGTTCACCAGCAGCAATTTCTCTTGCCATCCCAGCCAGGAGCACTGATGTTCCCGTTCCCCTAGCTTCTATGCCTCAAATCTGAACTCTCTCCATCTTGACCACAGTACAGGCTGTGGCTGCCAGACTGTTGCTAGGAGCACCTCTATCTACCCAGGGATGCTACCTCAGCCACTCTTCCAACTTGTCCCTATCTCTAAAAGCCCCAGACTCTCCTGTGCTCCTGAACAGGAAGCAGGGAGAGCATAGGGCATGTGTAATTCACCTGCACATTTTCAGGGCTGTGCTACGGTCTGCAGTTATTGGGGTAGCCAACCTCCACGGCCCCTGACATTCCTCGCTCCTCTCGGAGACAGTAATACATTACAGGTGTTATAACTTTTCCTCAGAATCAGACTGCCTGGGGAACTGTAAATCTAAATCATGGCTGCCCTCAGGAAACCTGTGGGCCTGTAAACACAGCGAAATGAGTGAGATGAAAGCATCCGAGGGAGAAAATGAATTTCAGGCATCCCACTGAAGTCTATTTCATTTTTACAGGCTGGTCACCCTCCTGTGGCCGAGGCAGTGCCTGGGAGGGACAGGCTGCAGCCTGATTGACAGCTGACAAGAGAGTCTTCTCCTGGAAGCCATGGCTCCCAGGCCCCATGGAGAGCGCAGAGCTGCAGCAGATACTGAGTGTCCCTGGCACTACTCAAAGCACCACCTCTGAGACCTCAAAGGCTATGACAGCTTTTCGTTCTGGAAGGCTGGACCTGCCTGAGCAGGCATTTGTAAGCAAGCTGTTCTGAAAATCAAAGGCAAGATGGAGCATTCAAAGGGACTTTGTGAGGGCGAGGGGAGGGAGAGGATGAGCAAAAGAGAGAGAAGTGGTCCCCAGCTGATCCCCAGCTGCAGAGACCCAGGCCCCCTGCAGAGGGACGGCACCAGGCCAGCCCTGGACTGCCCAGTGAAATGAGCTCATCACTCTGGATAGAGCAGGCATAAAGCAAGAGCTCGGAAGTCATTAAGTAATCATCCTCATAGTATTTTTAATGTGACAACCTGGATGTCCCAACAGGCAAACCAAATCCTTTAGCTACAGATGGGAAAGTTCAAAGGGAGCGACCAGGAGAATGAAGTCACTCCCAAGGGGAAAAGCATTTGTATCCACCTTCCGTGAGTCTCCTTACTGTTATTTGTTAGTATAGATCCATCCAGGCTGGCTCTTGCCACATGGACTATTGATGGATTAACTGAGTAGCTAAGTAAAGTCAGCGACTACCTCAGTGTCCTCCCTCCCGCGCACTGGTGGAATACCAAGTGTTCATAATAACGAACCTGGAATCACTTCTCTTATTCCCGTGGCATTCCATAAAGCAATCTGAAAGCAATTTTCAAATTCTCAGTGCATCCTGCACAGCTCACATTTTACATGTCTTGGCAATGACTACAGAACCGCCAAGTCCTGTTTTTAGAAAATCACCTAGGCTAGTTTGTAGTGTAAATAATATTTTAAAGCGTTGGAAATAACGCCTTGGTATTTCAGCTTCCAGATTGTTGCTGTAGAGGCAAGAGGGTGTAATGGATACGAGCCTCGCCTCCAGAGCCAGGCCGTCTGTCTCTGGTCCAACCCTTCCCACTTTTTCATTTACTGGATATGCAATCTTCACCAAATATCTTAACATCTCTCTGCTTCAGTCTTCTCCTCTGTCAAATGGGTATACAAGTTACAGTATCCTCAGGGAAATATGGAAGAGGGGGCCTTGTATTTAGCAAGTGGTAAATATCGTTCACATTGGAAAGAAAATTTATAAAAATGTTTTACTTTTTGAATACTACTAATACATCCAGTTATGATATACAGCCTTTCATCTAGGAAAGTATGTTTTACTTAAGAATCCTGAAAGGAAACAGGGGCGTGCATATTTCAGATTTACTTGTGTGACTCATTAAACCTTGGCCAAAATTCCTTCTTCTGTGGATACCTTTAGTGCTGGAGAAATGTCACTCAGTCTTGAATAAAAGAAGAATCCCTATGGACCCTCCTCCCTGGAGCCTGCCCACATTGCCACAGGCAGCTTGAGGGGGTGGCTATCTCTTTGCAGATGTCCAAAATAGATTTTCCCAAGTCACACTGTGACCCAGTTCCCCAGCAGCCAACAGAAGAGGATCTGCTTCCCAAGGCCTTCCATGTAGAAGGACATTGACCAGGCAGCTATGGAAGGAGAACACATTACCTCATATGGAAAGATGAACTGACAGATCAGCAGGCTTGTCAGGGCTTCTAGAGCATGCAAGGACTATCAAGTTCTGAATAGCTACCTTCTAAATGTTTCTGTGATTATTTTTATTCCTTAAAAGACAAAAAAAAAATGCACTTATATCCTAACTGAAGAAGTGCATTTTATACTATATTGAGTTTTCACGCTCTTCTCTCTGGTCCCACAGTCATTGCTCCCACCATGCGGGTGACGCTACAGAAAATTCTGCATAGAATGACTACCCTAGTGGCAAGGACCCGGCAGAGCTGGAACACAAGTGTGACCACATCCAACACCTGCTCACTATCCCTGTAAGTTAATACTTGTTTCACTGAATAAGGGTCAGAAATGAGTTAGGAATATGTGCAAATGTAGCCTGACGCTGAAGGGGAGAAAAACCATTTCCACTTGTTGGGACCTTTTGCTTATGCAGATTCCTTTTAGATTCAGCTTGTTTTCCCAGTTTCTTCTAATACCTATGAGCATGCAGTTTCTAAAACAAAAAGGCATTCTGACAAGAGCAGAGTCGGGACAATAATGACAATATCTAACATTACAGAGACTTAAAATGAGCCCAAGGGCTGGGGAGTAGCTTGGCAGTCTAGGCACCTGCCTGGCAAGCACAAGAACCCAGGTTCAATCCCTGGCACTGCATGCTGTATGGGCCCCAGGCTCAGGTGTGGTGGTACATGCCTATAATCCCAGCACTGGGGAGGCTGAGACAGGAAGATCACTATGAGTCAGAGCTGTGAGGTGAGATCCTGTACCAAATACATAAATAAATAAAAGATTAAAACAAAATGAGCTCAGCCTCTGATTTAGTGCTTCCCATGGGTTAATTCGCTTAATCCTCAGTTGTATATCTTTTCAGATACCAAAAGAGTATTGAATTAATTATAATTGGCCTCTCTTTCTATGATCATTTTGCATGCTGCATATTTTCAAGCTTCCAATATGCCAACAGAACAATAGATGTACCCTTTAATTGTTGACTCACATCACAAACTGGTTAGCTGCTGACAAGAACACTGCTTCACAGAGACCAGCAAGAAAAAAGTTCAGCTCTGCAGACACCACAAAACTGTCTCTTCCAACGCACTGCCTGGATTAAAAGTTATGTCTACTTACACTACAAGTCAGATGATTGGAAAGGCACAATAACTGCCAGAACCATCCAGGGATGCTTTCCCTTTGTCTGCATGAACTGATATGAATTCCAGGTACATGTTTCAATGAATGAGCACATACGTCATGGCGACAGGTGCCGGGAACAGAGCGTCTACGAGAGTTTTTCTCTCTGTTCTTTTCACTCCTGTTCATTTTTCCATCTCCTCTGGTGCCCTCCTTTGCTTTGCCAAAGCAAACTCCTTCCTCTCTTTCCAATGTGGAAAAGGAGAGGCAAGGTTATAGAGAAAGTCATTCTACCACATCCAGAAGAGAAAAGGAAGTGGAGAAGCTTGGTTGCGTCCCTGCAGGTGAGTGTTCGCAACCTCGCGTGGGATGGGGCTCCAGAATCTGCACAAGATCCATTCCAGTGAAGATTCTCTTCCTCCAACCCTTTTCTTCCTGTCCATTATGAGAACAATTGTGGTCAAGCTGTGATTCCTGAGACAGCAGGGCCCAAGCAAACAGTTCTCATGACATCTTCTTGGGCAAGGCATTAGCCCAGAGCCAGTGCTGGCTTTCACTGCAATCTTTGGGGAGGAATAATTTAGAGATGAGAACTTTGGAGACCTACTAGTAATGAAGCGCACCTGGGAGCTACCGTGGCTCACTTTCTTAGTTTAAGTCAGTCTTCCATGCAGAAACACCTGCTCTTAAAGGCTGGACAATTTTTACCATTCACTTAAAATGTCTGACCCTGGGCATTTTAATATTGTGTCCCCATTTTATGGCATCCTCAGGGCCTTCTAGAGTGCACTGCCCCAAAGACTCAAGGGTGGCTGGAAGTCAGACAGAAGAAAAAAAATATCCTTTGTGCCCCTCAGTAACAACAATGGAAGAAGATATGTAATAGGAACATGTCAAAATTTGCAATAGTGTGAAGTCAAACAATACACAATTTCTGAGGTTCGATTTATCCCCAAATGTAGAATCTATAGTACTCAAGTCAGCAACACAAATATTTCCTTGCAACTGCTAATCAGGGTAACACTGCATGGCTGAGCCCCGGATGTGTTTGTCAGCTTCAAGAAAACCTTACAGGCAGATGCTATAGTTTTTCAGGTCAAAAGCAATATTGTTTTGTTTCTCATTGAGCAAAAAAAGAGAACTTCCCCTAACACTATTAAAGTCTGATTTAAAAAAAAAAGAGTGTTTTAAAAATGTCCCTCTACCTTTAGAGAATTCCAGACACTAATGGCTTTGAAGTAATTCTTGTGCTCTTTAGAATAAATGACATCCTTAAAAAAGTCTGACTTGGTATTTACACGTATTCATATTCCCAAGCTCCCTGTCTAGTTTGTCAACGCTCACATACGTCTTTAAGAAGAATGCTTTAAAAGGAGAAAAATTGCAGTGCTGAGAAATGGAGAAACGACACGAAGAGGCCCCCATTTTACCTTTACATATGCACATCCATCCGAGCTAATGGAATTTATCTTTATACGAATGGCTTTTTTTCATGACTTGACTTGATGAATTACCTGAAATTTAAGCTGGGACTGACTCATAGCTTGTTGACTTCTGCTTCAGCCTCATAAATGCCAGGGGTGTTACAAAATCACTGCATTTTGGAGCCTATAGGGTACAGGTCTTCCCTCGGAGGGGCAGCCCCAGGTGCTAGGCTAGAGAGAGTCTTGGAGACACAAACTTGGCAGGGTGTTCAGTGTTCAGCAGCTGGCTTTGCTTGCTCTGTTTTGTTCATCTTGACTGGCAGAGGCCAGGCCCAGAGGCCAGACAGTTCTAATCTTCATACCTACCTGCTACGGCCAGAATGTAGGGGGCAACTTCTGCTCTACTACTGGGAAAGGTTTTCCAGAACCTTCATGTAATTAGGTCTTTCTTGTCATATCATGAGTCCTAGAGCACCTGTCTTCTCTTTTCTATCACTCATCACTACTATCATTTTTTTAATTTTAATATTTGCTTTGTATCTCTTTCTCAAAGATCCATGAAAGCATGGGCAAAGTTGCATTCTTCGCTATTTTAGCTTCCCCTGACTGCCATAAATAACACAAAATGAATAGCTTGAAACAACAGATTTATTCCCTTGTATGCTTGAAAGCTACAAGTTCAAAATCCAATCATTCAGCAGGAAAATGCACTACTTTCAAAGAGCTTGAAACAGGGGAAGCCTGATTCTGTGCCTCTTCTAGATTCTGGTGGTTAAAAGCTTTCCTTGGCTTCTGTCTGCATCCTTCTAAATGTTGCTCCCAAAGTAGGTTGTCTCCTCCTCTTTGGTGTCAGTGTCTTTTCTTCCTCTGCCTCTTATGACACTTGTCATTGGATTTAGAGTCTACTTCGATAATCCTGAAGGTTCTCATCTCAGCTACTTAATGACATCTTCAGAGACCCTTTTTTCAAATAAGGTTATATTCACAGAAGAAGCTAATGTTCAGTTTGCAAGCATTAGCACCTCTCCCATTCCCATATTCCCCTCACGGGGAAGCTACTATTCAACCCATTGTAGGGATCATTTCATGTCCCCTGTCTTGCATGGTACCTGGGCTGTGGTAGTGATCTACAAATGGTCATTGAAAGAAAGAAAACAATGCTTCTGTTCCCTTTCCCTGACTTTATTCATCTTTAGCTAGCCTTTCAAGTCTCTGGGCTGATAGCCCAGACTAAATGCCTCCTCCACCCTCTGTCATTGTCCTTCACCATCAGCAAGAGGTTCAACATGCTGTGCTCTAAACTGCTGAATTTGGGGAGCACCTAGAGATCACTGTGGTAATGCCAGCACCCACAGTTCCATACTTCGGAGTCCAGTGTAACCACAATAGACTTTATGGTTTTTCTTAAAAAAAAAAGTTTCCAACGTATTTTGCCAAATACTGATTTTTTTCAAAGCCCACTATTTATCATCATCATTCATGAAACAAATTAATAACAGTAACAATGTAAGGACTTAATCTTATAGTAGAGTTAGCAGTGACATAGAGGCATTTCTGCCATAATTCAGAAAATCTTTGCGATGCCCTAGCAGAAATCTAGCTGTCCTTACCTGTGCTACCACACCATCCCACGGGTGGCGAAAACAAAGCCGCAGGTAATAAAAGGAGGTTTTTTAAGGTCACAGAGCTGACCAAAAGGTAGAATCCAGACATAAAGAGTGGTTAATGACAACGAGCATCATAATAACAGAGCTTCTATCGATGAACACCGCGCTGTGCTGTTATATGCAGGCATGCGCTGCTCCACTCCAGTCTATTCCATCAGTGACATAAACGGCCATGCTACAAGTGAATATTTACTGAGTCTTCATGGTACGCAGTCACAACACTGAGGGCTTTATGTGCCACATCCCTTTAATCTTCACAACAGTCCTATTAAGCAGAAGCTATTATTTTACCCAGTGACAGATAAACAGCAGCTTACAGAGTACCAGAGTGGTGACACACTGTATGTGGTAGACCCAGAGATGGCATTCGCGCCTGCTTGACTCTGAGGCTTTGTGTCACACATGAAACTTTCTTAGTCTCTTCTTACTACACCTTCAACAACTTTT
>NW_004524663.1:7012476-7023470 GCF_000260255.1 Octodon degus | reverse complement strand
TACCTTTTTTCTATAAAAAAAAGTTGTGATAATTAACTTAAATAATTTATGTAGAAAAATTTAGGGGGCTTGGAAAGATAGCTCAGTAGAATAAGTGCTTGCCTGGCAAGCTCAGGGTCATCAGTTCAATCCCCGGCACCTCAAAAAAAAAAAAAGAAAGAAAGAAAAAGAAAATAAAGAAAGAAAAAGATAAGAAAAGAAAAATTTAGAAGAGCACAAGATAATAGTAAATTTCAATCTATACTAACCAGTATTATTACATTATAACTCTATTTTATCCTTACAATCATTCAATAACTGTTACCATCCATATTTTCCCAATGGTAAACAAACTCACAGGAACTAAGTGACCTATACAGAGCTATATGATTATGTTCAGGGACAGGGATTCTTATTTCCTGATCATATTCCACTGAGCCATATTCCTGAACGATGTCAGCTGAATCATATTTTACATCCTTTTTTCACTAAACCACAGATTCCTTAAGAACTAATGGATTCCCTCCCTTTGGGTGAGTTGTGTAAATATAGGACTATAACTACATCTATTATTATTACTATTTTCATCAAAATAGAGTATAAATTAAATGTGCTAAAATTAATATATTTAACTGTATTATCTAAAGCTAATAGGATATTTCAGATCAAATTCTGTAAAACAAACTGTATGCCTCAATTCTGCTCTTGAACCGTTCTCCTCTTAGAAGTTTGGGTTCTAATAGCACGTGGCACTTTTATTTCTTATGACAGAGCAAGGATATTTTAAAAATACAAGTTCATGAGAAGTGTTACACAACATAACTAAGAAAATAGAACTCCACACCAATATTCATAAAAAGGTAGAGATATTAAAAGTGGAAATCAAATAGAAATTAAAGCAATAACTAAATTCAATGGTTCTAATTCAAATTTCCAAGATTGCCCTGCAGAGGGTCCCAGCTACCATTTCCTGACTTTTTATTGCAGTCAAGGAACAGCGCTGTGAGGGCACATTATCCATTTTCCTAGGAGGGCCGTTTTGCATGTTCCTCTATGATTCTGCAGTAGCCTGTGGGGCACCATAGATCCTCCACTCCAACTACTGGTACACAGGAAGATGTTTTAACTTTGCACAGTGTTCAAAACTAAGAAAAGTCCTTGAACTCTCAGGTAGTCAACTGAGACTAGGACAATGATAAACGCAGCTATGAAAATTGATATATTAGTGGCGCACAGGATCTGTCCATGAAGGAAGGATACACATGCCTGGATGTGTGTATGATAAGGAATAATGTGTTGTTGGCACTTTTGGGCAAAGTTATGCTTATAGGAGAGAAGAGCATCTATAGGCATTAATGAAAATTTCTAAAAGGCAAAACAAGTTTCTATTGGTCCTCTTGCTTACTGCACTCAGAACGGTCCCACCCTGGGGTGAAAACCCAAAGCCATAGATGCTGAAGAGAACCCCATATCTGGAGAGTCAGTGATGCAGAATTGTTACCTTCATTTTTCCATTGCTAATAATTGTATCCTTAGCAAGTTATTTGGTATTTTTTAGTTTCTATTTCTTCATTATAAGATGATAATGACTGTGATACCTGTTTCTTCACAGAAGGATTTTGATGACTGAATGAACCGGTAATATAAGCATTATCTTGTACATTGTGCATAGCAATTTTAAGAAGTTTGATTATCTTCATTATTAGTTTGATAATATGGCTCCCGTGTGACATTTAGATTAGCTGCATTATTATCTACGGGTTAAGAGCAAGAATTTCTTCAAGGCAAAAAAGTAGTGGCTGGATGCAAAATAAATATTGCCATTGAACATATCTCTTCAATGTAGTGACAAATGTATGTTTCTGAATTGCTAACAGAAGCACTAGAAAGAAATTACCAAACCCTAAGAAGTTATATCTTCTGATAAGCAATCTCTGGATTATTTGTTCTGTTGTTTGTTTTAATTTTAGAAAAACCATCTTTGTGCTTAAATTATAGTAACAGATGCTCAGTATAAAGAATTTGGATATATAGATGAGCAAGCTGAAAATGAAAAAAGTCTGTAATTCAATTACTCAAAGATTACATTATCAACAATATTAGCTACAGTATGCTACATTTCCCTGTATATTCTGTATCTGTATACTATATGTAATAAAAGGAGTCATGCAATATGTATTATTTTACCTACAAAGTAATATGTTAAATATATCTCTCAGTAATAGCATATGTCAAGTTGTAGTATAATTTTTAGCACACATACAGTTTTTTCTTACAAGATGTGAGTTCATTATTTGCCAAAAACTTACGCATTTATTTCCAACAGTTTTATTATAAAAATGATTGAATTTTTCATAAATATTTTTATGCTTTTATAATTTTTACTTAAAATAAGTATCGCAATGTGAACGTATTTAGGACAGGGTCTGCAGGGTCTCGCCACACAGATCGCACTCATAGTGATCCTCCTGTTTCCAGCCTCCCAAGCACTGGGATTACAGGCACACACCACCATGCCCAGTCTCAATCACCATCTCAGTGCGCCCCGGGGGCATCAATGTGTAATTTCTGAATAACTTTAAATGCAAGGAAATAGAGAGATATTTTATTATGTTATTGTCATTTTCTTGCATTCTTGTTTAGATGTTACATTAAAAGTTCAACTACATAAATTGTGTCTCAGTAAAATTGATATAGACAGTACAATATCACCATGATACGAGGCTTGCCCACATTGCAGGATAGAGATCTTTAAATGTATTGACAGACTGCCAAATTAAATTATGAAATATATATTAACTTATAGCACCACTGGCCTTGCTGGATTTTTTTTTTTCAGTACTGGGGATTGAACTCAGGATCCAGAGCTTGCCAGGCAAGCACTTATTCTACTGAGCTATCTTCCTGGCCCCTGGCCTTGCTTGACATTGTTAGTTTTTTATATATTCCTATAATGTTCAATGACATTAGAAAGTACTCTGTAGATCTGTTAAGTGAAGTTTTATCTGCTGTTTTAAGAGGCATTCCTTTGATTAGAGAGATATACAATCTTATTTTCCTGTCAAATGTCTAAATTTCTACTCTGAAAAAATACCTGTACATACTATTAATATTTCATCCATTTTGGTTGTAGTTTTGAATTGCTATACATAAGCAAGGCAGGCAATTATTAAAATGATTCCCAGTGAGCCTTGCTTCTTAGGATACACACACTTGGGCAGCCACCTCCCCTTGGTTAGAGGATGCAAGCAGCAAACCTTTCAGAGCTTCCAGTGAGAACAGTTTGCTACGGCATACGTGTCACAGGTTTGCCACCACTGTTACAGTTACTTGCCTCCTAGATAGAAAAAGTCATCAGTTACCAATTCTGAAATTAGATTACAAAAAGACTGTGATGTCCATGTTTCTCACTTCCTCTGACTTTCCCTCTCCATAGCTCTTGCTGAGAAAGAAGAAACCGCCATATTGTGAGACACAAATGCAGAAACTAATGCCTTCAACCAACCCCAGTGAGGAAGTGAGTTTTATGCCAGTGCCATGTGATTGAACCAGGAAATAAATTTGCCCTCACCAGGCAAGAGGTCACATGAATCAGATGAAAAGCAAATTTTTCCCCAGTTGAGACTTTAAATGCTGATGCCCACAGCTGTCACACCTTGACTGCAGCCTTCTGAAAAGCAGGTTTCACACAGGTTCTTGACCTACAGATTCTCTGAGCTACTAGTTGTTTGGTGGTTGAAATACTGGCATAATTCAGATAATAAATACAAGAAACTTCCTAATATGCTATATCAGACTTTCAGAGACCTCACACTAAAGAAGCTGCATAAAATACAGATAACATATTTCTTAATGTGTACATGAACTGCCAGGAAGACAATGAGTACTCAGAGGTAAGAAGTGACAAGAGCTGGAAACCCAGTAACTGCTAAATAAGTAGTGTACAAGTCTGTTGCCTTGGAGGCATCTGGAGGATGCCTGGAGGATTAGGTTCTGGGTTTTAATGGACTGATAACAGAGGCAAAGCCTTGGGCCTGAGCAGTTTGGGAAGCCTGACTGGAACACTGCCTCTATCCATATGTCACTTAAGGTATCATATGCTCCGAAGGTGACCTAGAAAAAATCCACCATTCAGCAATAGGTCCCTGTCTATATCCTGGGTATAGTGAAGAGAAGATTTAAAAAAAAATAAATTCTCCCATTAAAATTTCTAATCATGAACAAAACACTAAAATTTAGTTTAGCCTTTTGGTGTTGATTATTCTCTGTGGCACTTAGGAAAAGCAAATGCAAATTCTTTCTAGAGGAAATACGTTATATATAGCAAGCCTAGAAGAGTTTCTATTAATCCATAGATAAAAGTTACAAAGGAAGAGCTCAAAAACTCACTGAGCATAGGAAAAAGTAAACCACTGTGAGCCAGCTATCAGGCACTCATCAGCTCCATAATAACTATAGATAATGAAATGACTGAACACAGACTAGAAAAGCAGTATGTGTTGTGTTTACAGAACTAAAAGAGTATATTGAATATATGATGAGAGAACATGAGGTTATCCAAACCAAATACCTGTATTTTGAAAGGGGATTAAACAGAACTTTTAAGAAATGTGACATACAGTAATTTTAATTAAAAAAATGGGTGGAATGAACACAATATTGCACACAACGGAAGAAGGTAGATGAAATGTTGATTTGAGAAATTACAGAGGATCAAGCATATGAAATAGAGATGCAAAATACAAAAGAGATGGTAAACATTGAGGAAAGCATGAAAAAGACCTTCAATCATGGGTTTCCAGGAGGAGACACCAGAGAAAGTGGAGGAAAGAGGATACTAGACAAGGCAACACTTGAAAATTCCACAGCAATGACCACCTGCATCAGTGAGGAAGCCCAGTGAATCTTAAGTCTGATAAATAAAAAGATGTCTAAACTTACCCATCAAAATAAAAATTCAAGAAGCTACAGAAAAAAATCGAGAAGCTTAGGAAAAACCAGTGAGAGAAAGCAACAATAAAACATGTCATTGGAATTGCACTGGATTCTGCCATATTAGTTGTAGGAAGAAGCACACCTTCATTCTCCTACAGTCCTACAGATCAGAAGTTCAAAAGAAAACTCATATATCTAAAATCAAGGTATAAGTAGGGCTAGTTTCTTCTGGAGATTCCATGGGGAAAGCCTGTTCCTTACTCCTGCAGTTCTAGAGGCCACCAGCATACCTGTGTCGTATTACTCCAATCTCTGGTCCAACCTTGTTGCCCTGATGGAGCAGGAACATTTCATGCCACACAGTCTTGTCTGAAAGCAGGGAAGACTAGATGCCCAACAGAAAGCTGAAGCAGCAGACGTGGAGGCTACAAGAGCAACGCCAGTGGGATGTGGGGGTGACCGCGATGTCGGTTCGTGGAAAAGCAGCGTACTTGAGAAGAGCATCTGAAGGGGTAATGAGAGAGAGCTTTACCCCGTGGACATTTATCTAGTGCAGAACTTAGTGCCTTAAATTTTCCATCCATCCCCTGGGATTTCTCAGGAAGCACTCATACGGAGGCATGGTCATTTGCCGCTATCCCTGGGTACACTGTCTATATCATCTGGGCTAGGAACATGCTCTATGGGGTCAGCCAACAGGTGGCCAAGATTAATTTGGGTTCCATATGCCTCACTTACCTCTATGTCAGATTCTTCTCCCATGTGTCCCTTAGTTAATTAAAAAAGAAGGTTTGTGCTAATGTCATTGGGAAAAATTTTATGCCCATATCTTATACCCTGAGCAACTACTTTGAAGATAACACTAGGTAAAGTATTAACAATGGTTGTTCTCTATAATTTTGTTTTCATTTTTGTTTCACCTTTTTGCATAAAATAAAACATAAAGTGATTGTGATAGAACAAGTTCAGTACATGTATCACTGATATTTATAGGTAGGAATTATGTAACTCTTCTTAGCAAAATATTCCCTCTGGGTTGATGTAATTCTTGCCTTAATTTAATCTTATTGCCATTTGTTTTAAGTGGGTGTTTGTTTGTTTGTTTGTTTGTTTGTTTTCTGGGCATATGGAAAGACCTCCTAGTATTATAGGGCCTCTGTTCCTTTGTAACATCCTGCTTCAAAATCATTACTATTTCCCTAAAATTCTAAGTTTAGTCATTAAATATGACGAAAATATATTAAAAAACAAAGTCTATATTGCCAATGCACAGATGAGATGGGAGAGGGTGGGCTTCAGTCTTAACGCAGGCTCTGCCACTGGAAATGCAGACCAACAGCCCTGGGACTGGCTGAGTACCCACTCTGAGGGTGAGGCCACCAGAGGAGGGACACGGGTTTGGTCACTCACCACACTGCTGGTCACACTGACAGCACAGGTGGAATTACTATGCACCTGTTGTCCATGCTGTAGACACTCCCGAGGCCGGGCTGGTTGCAAGGGCTCTTAATTACCCTTCAGCCAACTGTCATGCTTCTTTGTGCAGACATAAAAGCCCTCCACAGGAACTATACTCTAGGCAGAGCCAACTTTTTCATTTGTCTTAGAGAGAAACAACGAGCCAAGGATATGCCACAGCAAAACACCCCAACCAGTTTGACACAACTGAGGGGAAACAAATAGATTGCCTTCTTATGATTCACCCCATATCTGGCAGAGTCTGCTTCTCTAAATTACATTACTTAGCCAGGAAGAATTTCCATCTAGTCTTCAGTTTTAGTTTCTGTTTTAATTATGTTTTTCCCCCACCTCTTTGCCACTGTCTATACTATTTTCAATCACTGACCTTCTTAGTCTATTCATTCACTCATTCATTCATTTATTCATTGTATTTCTTTACATCTTACATTTATGTGGTACTACGGTGGTAGTCACTAATTGGTTCTGGGAGATGAGACAAGTACCAAAACTTATGAATACCAAACAAATTGTTTCAGCTGGAAAGATAGCGAATCATAAGGCAATTAACAGTGACAACTGCTAGCTTACATGTAGAATGCCAAACAAATGACAAGTAACTGGACAAAATATTTGCATTGAAATGGATCAACTACCAACTTCAAGGAGTTTCAAAGCAGTCAAATACCAAGATATGACTGCAATTTATTTTGTTGTTCTACTTTTCCTCTCTAATTGGCTTAATCCTCCTTTATTTGTATTCTTTCCCATTTTCCCCACTCTTTTATCTTTCTATTTACCTTTTCTCTTTTTCTCCCAAGTTTTTATATCACTTTTACTGTTCCTTTTTCCCTTTTTTGGTATTTTTAATACTTAGTTTTATTAAGCTTTAACTTTTTTAGTATCTTCTATACTACTAATGCTTCTTTCTCTTATCATTAGGAGTGTTGTGGCATTTTGGGGATTATTTTGGATTTGATTTGATTTTTTTTTTTTTTTTGCCATCTTGCTCTATCAGCCTTGGTTATATGTTAGGGTTGCCACTATTGGTTGCATTCCTTCTGAGTAGTGGTGTTGGAGACTGAGGCTAGATCTACAAGAATTGTAGGTGGGTACTTAACTGAGCCACACCTCTAAATCAGGTGAGAGAAACTGCACCTTTTTTCAGTCACAACAGAGTGCTATACAAATCTTAGTGGATACTTAAAACGTATAGCAGTAATAAGACATCCAATAACCAATGAACTTGCTTTCAGTAGGCATGACTAGAGGAAGATTAAAGTATTGCTTTTGGACATTTAACCTCATAGCAAATAGTAGAAAGAAACAATACAACTTTTCTAAACACCACACCAATTAAGGACTCTGGCATTGGTTACACACATAACCTTTCATACTGCACCACACTGACAAAATTAGAAAAATATCAGTAGAAGGAACATTCCACATACTCTGTTGTTTAAAACATAGATGATTCAATTACCAGAGGAACTTACTCTTGCAAGATATACAAAGAAAGTAAGCCATTCAGGCTCTGATATACTATGTATTTTGTCAATTCTCACTAATCACAAGGATGTCAAAAGGAGATACACATCAGAATTTACTTAGAATTAACCTCAACAGCACACAATAGACTGGTTCCTAAAGGCATGTAGCTGAGAGATACGTGCCTACAAAGAAGGTCTTCATATAAAACAATAACAGAATCCTATCTCAACAGATGGACAAACCCTGATGAAAACACATAAGGAATATTTAAAAAGCAACGCAACATGACTCCTCTCAAAGTTAATAATTGCATAATGACTGATCCCAATGTTATCAAATTAGACAAAATATCACATACAAATTCAAAACAATGATTATAAAAATGATAAATGTCTTCAAAGAGGATGTAAATAAACAACTCAGTAAAATAAAGACAATACAGGAGATGAGAAAGTATTTTAATAAAGAAGCAGAGACTCTGAAAGAAAACTGAACAGAAATCTGGAAAATTTAATATGCTAAATAAAAGTTTTAGGGGAAAGTTCCCCAAATAGACTTGGTCAAGGAGAAAACAGAATTTCAGAGCTTGAAGTCAAGGTGGATCAATTATCACATTCATACTGCAATAAAGAAAAGACTGTGGAAAATAAAATAGGTAGCATACCAAGAAGATTAAAAGAACAATGGAATACAAGAGGGCTCTGAGGTACACTGAAGTCAGAAAATCTGATCTGTGCAACAATAACAAAATTTTTCTCAAATTTTAAGAAAGATATGGACATCCAAGTACATGAGCCAGGTAGAAAATCAAATAGACACTGTCAGAAATAATAGGATAGCATCAAGTATAATGAAGATGCTAGAGCTGGCCTGATAGCTCAGTGGACTAAAGTGCCTGCTTAGGCAGAGAACAGTGATGGGGGTTCAATCCCCAGCCTATCGGGCTGGCCCCGCCCGCGGGGCACACTGAGACATCGATTGAGATTGGGCGTGGTAGCACATGCCTGTAATCCCAGCACTTGGGAGGCTGAAAACTGGAGGATCACTATGCATCTGATCAATGCAGTGAGTCCCTGTAGACTCTAAATACAGAAAAGGAAACAATGCTAACAGTATAGAATAAATAAAGAACACTCAAAGATGTGTAGTGGATTAACCAATGGGCAACTTGTAATACTCACTGAACTGAATCACCATGGCCCACCTATACCTTGTTGCCAATAGCATAAAAGAAGAACTGGAGGGAAGATGGTGTGCTGCTGATTCTCCTGGACAAGGTTGTCACGCTGGTTTTCCTGACATGAACTCAGCTGTTCCCATCACCGGAGGAGCTTGGGTCCTCTCTGTTGCTGAGGATGGCTGTGGTTCTTTTCAGGGTAGCTCTGGACCTTACCTAGAACATCATTTTCTGGCTCCAATGTAGATCTCTCAGCTTGCTAATGTGGATCCTTCATCCTGCTGACATAGGCTTTCTAGCTTCCCCTACTAACCTTTTGGCCTTCCCAGGGCAGATCCTTGATGCAGACTTGCATGAGACTCTGTCATGAGCTCTAGGCCTCCAGTTGGATTGATAGAGGACGTTGCCATGGGCTCTCGGTCTTCAGCTGGACTCATACAGAACACTGCTGTGGGATCCGGGCCCTCGGCTAGATTCTTTTGTTCTCTAATCTGTGGACAGATCCCCTGCATTCTTCTGCTTTTGGCTCCTTGGGTGAAATGATAAAATAATCCTATAAACTCTGTGTCCTGCAGTAAACCTATTTCTCTGTCAACAATGACTACAAAATATCATTGAATCACACATAAAAACAAACCTGTCTTAATAATAGCAGATTTCTCAATGGAAGCTATAAGGTCTAAGAGGGCATGGGATAGTGCATTTCAAGTTCTGAAAGTTAACTGACAACGTCAGTCACTACATCAGCAAAACTATCCTTAAAATTAAAGGAGACATAGAGAAATTTCAAAGCAAGCAGAAACCAAAGAAATTTATGATTACCAAATTGGAACCACAGAAGATACTTAAAGGAACACTATATATATGAAAAATTAGACAAAGCAAATGAATATTAAGAGAAATTCAAACAGAAGAAAAATAAGAAAAATCATAGGAAATTATATATATCTTTCAATAATAACTATGAGTAGTGTAGCTCTCCAACTGAAAAACACAAGCTGGTGGACTGGATTAAAAAATAAGAACCAAGTATATATTGCCTGTAAGAGACACACATACCTTACCTGCAAAGAAATACACAGACTGAGTGTGAAAGCTCAGAAAATGATAATTTATGCAGATGGAATCTGAAAGCAACCAGGACTAACTATTCTGCTTATATTAAAAAAGCAGGCTTAGTTTATACTTACATTTTTTTCTTTTCCTTTTCAGTTTCTTATAACTTTTTAAAAACTAATTTTGCATGCATATACCTGGTAATCTAAACAAATAATTTTAAGACATTATGAAATATACCAACCATTATTGAATTCCTATTATTTTGTTGGGCCAGGGAGATATCTCAGTGGCATAAACACCTGTCTGACAAGTGCAAAGTCCTGAGTTTGATCCCTGATACTGCAGAAAACAAAAATAGCCCCTATTATATTGTTTAGTAAAATTCTGTATCATTTCTAGTGTTTCTATTTTATTAGTTTTTATTCTCTTTAAAAATTAAAAAGCTGAAAAAGGAAAAGGCTTTAACTCCAACTTAGTAAGAAGAAACAAAAAGGTCACTATCAGTAGAGGGGAACATTCATCAAGAAAACACAATCAATATAGTTACGTAGTCACTGAATAGCCATGTACAAATTTCATAACACAAGCACTAATCAACATAAAAAGACATCTATGCTCCCCATACAGTGATAATGTGTGACTTAAATACCCCACCCTCACAAACAGATGGGTTATGAGGACAAAGAAAAAAAGAAAAAACACATTAGAGTCTAACTATACTATAGGTCAAATGGACTCAACAGGTATCTACTGAATATTTCATTTAACAACTACAGAATGTGCATTCTTTTCAGAAGTTCATGAAATTTTCTGTATACATTAGACCATAAAATACGGCACACACAAACTACACAAGCACTTGTAGACTGAATAATACACTATTAAATTATCAGAG
>NW_004524663.1:7004650-7012376 GCF_000260255.1 Octodon degus | reverse complement strand
AATGGAAACACAATGTACCTGAATTTGTGGGATACACTGAAAGGAGTTCTGAGAGGTTTATGACTATAAATGCCTCCATTAGAAACAAAACACTGGGAGATCTCACATAAATAATAAGATCTTAGGGAAACAAGAAAAATAGAACACGAAACTAATAGTGAAAAAGAAATTATACAGATCATAACTGAAATTTATGAATCAGAGAGTCAAATAATGGTACAAAAAATCAATGAAAAAGTGTTGATACTTCTAAAAGATAAGAATATTGATAAACTCTTAGCTGAACTATCCAAAAGAAAGAAGGTACAAATTATCAAAATTAGTTATCAAAAATAGATCATTACAACAGATACCTTTGAAATCCATGGGTCATTAGAGCTATTTTGATATTGCCTAGACATATCTAATCTATCAAGAGGTTGTAAAAAATAACACTACTATACTATACTATACTTTGTAGTCCAATACTCATTAATAGCAAGTAATGAGACTGAGGCAGTAATAAAATGTCTCCCATCAAAGAAAAGCTATGAATTAGATTAATTTACTGCTGAATTGTATCAGACCTTTAAAGAAGAACAGTAATGTTCCTCAAACTAGTCTATGAAACAAAAAGGAAAGGAATATTTTGAAATTCATTCTATGATGCAAGTATCCTCTTGAAACCAAAACAGTATCATCTAAAAAGTAAACCTTGTAAATAGTCTTGATGAACGTCAATGCAAAAATCCCTAAGAAAATGCTTGCAAACACAATTTATCAGCACATGAAGAAAGACTATATGCAGTGATCAATATATATATAAATGTAATACACCACAGAAAAAGAATTAAGAAAAAAACACATAATCATCTCAATAAATGTAGAAAAAGCCTTTGAGAAAACAACACTGGCTTGTTATTAAAAGCCTGTAGTCCATAATAGTGGGTTATCGATAGGACTGGCAATGTCAGAAGTTGTTGACTTAAGCCTTTTACAGCTCAGCATATTAATGACTTCACTATTTATACCTCATTTTTATATGTTTTCCTGGATGGTTAAGACCAAGACAGAGCAAGACCTATATAACAAGAAATGTAACTTTTGTACATTAGATTGTTTTGCTAAATTCATGCACCTACAATATTTAAGTGGCAATGGAATACCCATTCTGACAAAACTAAACAAAAAATAAGGGATACAAATGAAGGACCATTTTGTATCTGTATATACAAAATAGTTAGGATAGGTATACAGCTACTTTCTCTTAATTCAATGAGAAGGAAGATTTGTACTAATAGTGTTTGGACAGGATATCATATCTGCATCTTGTGCTATGAATAACCACTACGAAGACAACAATATGCATTGTATTAATTATTGAAACTGTCCTACTAATTGGTTTTGAAACTGTCTCATTGCTATTTGTTTCTCAATAAAACTAATAAAAAATAAAAAATAATAATAAGTACTATACATTATGTACTGTCCTATAAGCACACACATTTATATGCATTGATAAATAAGAGATTCCATTAAAATTTAAATTGTGTCGTGATGTAAAAAAATAAAAAAATAAAAGCCTGGAAGAAAGTAAGTATAGAAGGATTTTATCTCAATATAATAAAAGATACACACAATGAATCTTCAGCCAACATTATAATGAATGTGGAAATACTAACAGCATTTCCCCCACAATCAAGGTATCTACTCTCACACTCCTGTTCAATATGTATATTGGAAAGTTTAGCCAGATCAATTAGAGACACACAAGAAAGTAAAAAAGTAAATAAATAGGAAAACAAAAAATGAAATTACTCCTATTTTCAGGTGATACAATCTTTAACTTAGAGAACCACAGCATCTCCAGCAGAAGTGTTTTAGGCCTGATCAACAAATTCAGCAAATCAATGGGATATAGACTCAATATATAAATATCAACAATTTTTTAATAAACTTACAGTGAATCTGAGAAAGAAATCCATAAAGAAGTTGCATTTTTACTAGCTTCAAAACAAAAAACCTAGAACTAAGCGTAACACAAGAGATGAAAGACTACTAAATAAAAATGATAGTACACTGAAGAAAAAAAATTGAAGACGGTACTACAAGATGGGAAGACCTCCCATGTTCCTGGGTCAGCAGTACAAATATTGTTAAAATGACTATATTATTGTTGTGAATCTGCAGATTCAGTCCAATACTCATTAAATATCAATGACATTCTTCAGGGAATCTAAAAAAATCTGGGGCCAGGGAGATGGCTCAGTGGAATAAGCACTTCCATGGCAAGTGCAAGGGCCTGAGTTCAATCCCCAGTTCTGGGGAAAAAAAAGAATCTATAGAAATCTAATTCTATTTAAATCTAAAATCCAATTCTAAAATTAATATAGAACTGCTAATAGCTCAGAATGACCAAAGCAATATGGATCATTTTTGTGAGCATTTTTTTTGAGCGTCTTCTGAACAATGCTGGAGTTATCATAATATTCTTTTTCAAACTATACTACAAAGTCATAGTAGCATAAACAGCAAGACACCCACATTCCAGAGACAAACTAGTGAAACAGAATAGAGGGTGCTGAAACACACACTCACAACTACAACCACCTGATTCTATTCCAAAGGTCAAAAATGTATTTTGAAAATAAGAAAACCTCTTGAATAAATAAATGGTGCTGGGAAAACATATCAATATCTAAGATTGAAACTAGATCTCTATCTCTCACCCTGTACAACATCAATTTAACATGTACCAAATACAAATATCTAAACAGATCACATGATGACAGAGCACATGATGATAATAGGAATCTAAAAAAGCTACTTAAATATAACTATATATATATATATATATCACAGATAAAACAAAGGATATATATGTACATATGAAAACATCGCAGATAATAGCATATCAGTGAAAAGCTGAGTGTTGCTTTCTAAGATCTAAAATAAGAAAAGAATTTCACTTTTTCATATTTTATTTTTTGCAATAGGGTCTCACTATGCAGTTCAGGCTGGCCTCTAACTCTCAACTATCCTCCTCTCTCAGCCTCAAAAGTTCTGGGACTACAGACATGTACCACTGTATCTGACCCAAGGATATCACTTTTACCATCTCTAGAAAGAGCTAGCCAGTTGTACTGGACAATGAAACAATGAAACATAAACAATTAAATAATATCCAAACTGAAGAGGAAAAAGTAACAACACCTATGCAGAAATGGTCTGATTATGTACATAGGAAACTCCAAGATCTCACACACACACACACACACACACACACACACACACACATCAGTTAGAACTAATAAATAAAACAGTTGCAGGATACAAAATAAGCACATACAGTTTAGTTACATTTTTATATTTAGCAGTGCACAATTAAAAATAATGAACACTTTTCATTTACAGTGCCATCAAATAGAATCACATATTCTGGGAAAAAAAAAAAACTTAACCAAAGAGGCAAAATGGTAGGTCAGTGCTTCTGAAACATCAGCAAGCACCAGAACTGCAAGGAGTGCTGCTAAGACCAAAGAAGCCCAGGCCTGTGTTGGTCAAATTTCCCATGTCTAGGACAAAATGCCTGATCCTGCAATTTAAAAAAGGAAATGTTCACATGGCCCCATCTCATAGCCTCCAGTCCACAATCCACTGGCTCCATCACATGTTATGGCAGAAGGCTGGAGCCAGTCTGCTCATTTCCAGGGCGGCCAAGAAGTGGACCACATGGAAATGGTGCCAGAAGAGAGGGAGCAGGAGCAGAGGTCACCGAGGTCGCACTCCCATGACTCACTTCCTCCAGCTAGACTGCAACTTCTAACCACCGGTCAGCTATGAACTCACTGGTAGTGTGAGCCTTTGATGAGGTTATTGTCCTCAGAAGCAGCCACCTCTGCCAAAATCTCTTACTCCACTCAAGCTGACAATCGAGTTTAACAGGCACAGAGTCATCCCCAGAGCTCAGGTCAGTGTTTCTGAGGTGGGACGGGGGAAGCTGCACCCCTAACGACTTCCCAGCAATGCTGCATCCACACTGAGAACCACACACTTTGATAATTTCATTATTCTACTGCTCTGGGCTGTGGGACCCGGACACAGCCCTGTGTTCCAGAGATAGCTAGTTGCTTAATAACATCCTAAAAACTCTGTCTTCTTCAGCTCCTTCCATCAAAGAATCATTTAAGGAAGGAATTCATATTGGATCCATTCACATATTTCAAATTTTTTTTCACTACAACTCACAAAAAGCAGTAGAATTTTCATAACTGTATAATTGCACACACATATTGCAAAGACTTCACAAAGTAATACTTATCCTTTCTGCCCACGAGGCACTATGATCTACTTTTAAATACTGTATGAAACTCACTAAATAGTTTTTATGACTCACCAAAGGATTACAACTAGCAGTTTGAAAACTACTGTATTAGGAGCTGGGCAAAGAAGGAAGAGTGCTGTCAGTGCTAAATGAGTATTTGTGCACTGAAGAAAAGGCATGAACAAAGAGTAAATAGTTAATTCATCAAGCAGAATGAGTTGAGCCAACTCCTACAACAGCTGAACAACAAATATAAGAGGGTCCAGATCACCTCTTCCTGAATTTGAGACCATTGTTTGTTCTAGTTATAAATGGGCTTTGAAGAACATAAAATATTATTTACTCTCTAAAACGATATCCATAAGAGCATGCTTCAACCCAAAGTAAAATTAGAGATTAATAGAATAGATCCAATTAAAAGTTACATCTTTGTATTCTGGGCTTCCCAAATTGATTTAATGGCCTCTAAAATAAATGAAAAACATTTAATTGAGCTACCTTACATACCAAGTACATGACTTCAAATGTAGACTTGGATCACTTGGACGTGTAGTAGATTGGTGTTACCTGTTTCAGAGTGTACTGAAAGTATGTGGGTGGTGAGAGTTGACACTAGCTGAAAAATCCACAGGCATTTTATAGTGAAATGAAAATAAGTGGTGAAGTTGCCACTGTGGGGAGAATTTAATTATCAGAGAAGTCAGTTTGCTTATGAAATGACTGGGATAAAAAAGATATCTAATGGAAGATGCCAAAAATACACACTAAAATGAAACAAAATACCATAGCTGTGGAAAAACAAGTGAGGGCTGCTTAGAAGATTCTCCTTGGCTACTGCTGAGTGAGTGAGCTGTTGATGTCATGTCGGAGGAGGCTTTTATGGAGTTCTACTCCCAACATAATTGTGGCCTGCATAGCAAAGTGTCTGTCGGGGAACCGACTTAGTCCTAATGAAAACATTCACAGAGAGAAAAGCCAGAACCCGAAAGGCTGTTACAAAAAGGCAGCTGAACAAGAAAGAAATTGGGAGTGGTGTTAGCAATTTGTTGTGTTCTGTTTATCAAATTAGGAGCCCTCATTTCTCGTGTTTCTTTTCCTGGCCTTCCCCTATGAAATACTGCTTCAAACAGCCCTGGATCACTGGAAACCCAGACTAAAGGTGAGATGGCTCTGAAAACATCCAAGCATCTCTCGAAGGCCCATGTAAATCAACCACATTAGTATAATTTCCCTTCCTAGTGGCAAATCCAGTCCCATCCCTCCGACCCCAACCATAACTGTTCTCCAGATTGGGCAGAAGAAAAATGAGAAAGGACATCAATCCTTAAAGGGTCCAAGGCAAAGAATCTGAGACCCAGGAAGTCAGGACCAGATTTGGAAATCCAGGGGACAAACAAAAGGTGATGAAGTTCATAGAACAGCTCATGACTGTTCCAAGGGTTCTGTGTGTTCACATTAATGGGACTAGAGTAGAGTCACTGCTATGTGGAGCAGGTCTGTGGGGGCAAAGCTGTGATCTTAAAAACTGATTGATTTGGCAGTTCAGGCTGAGAAAGGGTAGAGCAGCACTGAGAAAATGACATCCACAGCCCTGGAATGCTGGGTACTGTCCATTGTCAGCCATTATTTTCTCACAATACAAGAGTCCATCTCATGCTTTTAAGCTACCAGCTCACTTGGGCCTACTATGCATGTGCAGATTCTGATTTAGTCAGCCTGGGAAGAAGTTTTAGATTATGCTTTCTTAATAAATTTCCAGGATATCCTGACGCAAAGCTACTCAGTTCACAGAGCAGAGGAAAATCCCTGAGTAGGAAGGACCAGGAACCAAATATAGACCCCATGGTCATACTTCATGGCTCCCAGAGACACACTGGAAGTTTGTTTTTCTAACCTTTTAGGTAGCTCTAAACCTGGTTAAGTTGACAGTCATAGGCTCCTTGAGAGAGCTTAGGCTAGTACTGAAGACTAAATTTATAAGAGACCAGGATAAAGTATGGCAATAGATGGAAGGGAAGGAGAGGAAAGGAGTAACATTTAAAATCTACATGGAAGGGGATAGCTTGGCAGTCTAAGAGCCAGCCTGGCAAATGCAAAGGCCCAGGTTCAATTCCCAGTACTGCATGCCATGCTGGCCCCACACAACGCCAACCACTGAAACCGGGCATGTTGACACATACACTAACCCTGAGGAGGATCGCTGTGAGTCCATGCTATGTAGTGAGACCCTGTACCAAATAAATAAATCTTTAAAATATACATATGAAAATAAAATCTACCGAGATACTATACTTTGTTAGAAGTCCACTCAATGATTAAAACCTGTGGAACTGTTACATATATTATCCAGAGAACAACCCAAAGAAGTGTATGGTTAAGTTTCGCTGTTCAATATGTGGACATCTTTTTCAAGATATTATAATTAGTAGGTAATAAAATATCTTTCAAGTCTTCCATAATCAGTTTCAACCATTCCTGCATACAGGAAGTGTCTGGGGAGCTTTAAAAACAATAATCTCAGGTCTGGGGAGATAGCTCAGTAGAATAAGCACTTCTCTGGCATGCACAAGGACCTGAGTTCAATTCCCACTTCTGGAAAAAAAAAGATAAAAACAATAATCTCTCACTTTGATTACCATTATCCAATTAGATCTCACCTCAGATGACAGAGTCTGAGTACTGGCATTTTCTAAAAATTTCCCAAGTAGTTTTATGGGCAGCCACAGGCAATCACCATGGCTTCCATATCTGTTCATATATTTTCTCTTGAACCCCAGACTGTATAAACGTTGAAATTTTTATTTTGACATAAGCCCTTTCTCAGATTATAATGTACAGTGGAAGATTTGGCCAAAAATTCCCTCTGTCATTAAGGAACTGAAGACTGTACTGAGGAACTGAAGATTGCTATATATCAATCAGGATTCAAGCAAACTGGCTCTGTTTGCAGGTAGATTTATGATAATGAGAGAAGATTGCTAACAGGAGATGGCTACGGAATTTAACTCAGAAAGAAAGAATACAATGTGAAGCTGATGACAAGAGAGAGGAGTTTGATGAGACCTATTTGTTTATCCCTTCTTGCTGTCCTCTGCATCGCAGACCAATCGAGTAAATCCAGTTTTAAGAGTCTGATTTATCAGACTCAGTGGTTTAGTGTGTTTCTCAGCACTTTGTTAATTCTAATGCTGTTGGAAGAAAACTGGTTCCCATCCTAGCAGTTAAGTGAGAAGTCAGATAAGGTATTACTTTAAGATTCAGGATCAGCTAGCTTATACTCGCACAACCCTACCATGGTATTTCCGCTATGGAAGACTATGACTTCCATGAGCATTAGATATGAACAAGTATGAGGGTCACACATCTATGCAACTTCGTGCAAATGAAAGGAAGTATGTGGGTGTATTGGGAAAGGTTGGATTG
>NW_004524663.1:6975240-6997455 GCF_000260255.1 Octodon degus | reverse complement strand
TGGGACCTGGGCTAGGACTGGCCACCCTTTCTCTTAACACCTAACCGTTGTTCCCTATTTTAACTCTGAAATAATGTATCTGAATGATAGTTCTAACAATGAAGTAGAAGAAAGCATCTTGCTACCTTGAACCAAAAACATGTGCTTTCTAACTCTTTCTGACCGTGGGTCTTGATCTTGGGAAACAAAGAGACTCACATGCACTGAAAACACACTGGGCTCATTCTCAGGCCCAGAAACAGGACTTTGGGAAGCTATCACAGGAACTGGGGAACTTGTGGCTAATTGCTTTGCAGACCCAATTCTACATTATGTTTTAAAAAGTAAGAAATCGATTTTGATACCCACTAAGTAATCTATCCTATTATTTTTCTGCGAAAATGAGATTTAATGAGCTTTATAGCCAAAGCACTAAATTATAGTTGTTTTCCTTTCCTTAATTTCTCCTGATATTTTGTTAGTGATAGATGTCTGTGCATTTAAAAACTCACTTATGTAGTAGACACTCTACACTTGGCAGGAATCAGATACCAGCCAGGGTTCTGGGCACAGGTGGAAACAAAACAGAAAAACATCCTTGTAATTGTAGAACATGAATTGAGCAGAGTTAATAAGGAAGAAGGCAAGTAAACATGTACAGTTTTCAGTTATGACTAGAAAAATAAGATAATAAAGATACACTATATACTGTCTGGGCAAATCACTTTCAATGGAATGATGAGAGATATAATTTCTGAAACAAGGATATTTGAATGTATGGACAAGACTGAGACATACAAGTGACATGACCATCACACAGAACATAAGGCAAGGCTTAGAAAGACAAGCAGTTTAATACATGCAAAGTTCGAAATTTGCAAGGCTATATACAACCTAAAAACAAGTTCTGATTTTATTCTGAGGATGAGAAGTTGAATATTTTTGGAAAGAATGAAGATGATATACTTGAAACCTTTAATTAAACCCTTAGAGGTAAACTACAAAGTTCCCAAGTAGTTGAAAGAGTTCCTTAATGATAACATCTTGCACAACCACAATACCACGCACTAAGTTATCGACGTCAAACTCAATAGTTTATCAAACTTATTCAGATTTCCCCCAGCTTTATTTGTACTGTGTATTGTCCTATATAATTTTATAAACTTTGTAATTTGGGTCAACGAAAAATTCAATAGAAAATGTCTCTTGCCTCTGACAGGCAGTCTACACCACTATCAGCATTCTCTACCACAGTGATATATCTGTTGTACCAATCTACCTGTGACACTTATTAATTACCTAACATTCACATCAGTGTTACTGCTTGATGTATAGTCCATGAATTTTTAAAATATATTATGACTTGTAGCCATCATCAGGATAACATACAGAATAGTTTAACCACTCTAAAAATACTCTGTGTTCCACCAACCCATCCCTTCTGTCTCCCAGTTCCTAGCAACCACCCAATCATTTTGGTCTACAATTGTGAACTGCAGCATATGTGTCCTTCCACATTTACCTCTTGCACTTAGTAATATGTACATAAAAGTCTTGCATGGTTTTTTTATGACTTGATACCTCATTTCATTTAGTGGTAAATAATATTCCCCGGTGTGGACGTACCCTAGGGTGCTCATGCATGCACATACTAATGGACACTGTGGTTGCCTTTGATTTGAGGGAGATATGAATAAGGAGGCTCTAAACACCCATTTCCAGATTTTCATAAGGACAGAAACTTTGTCTGTCTTGGGTTAATACCAAGTAGTACAACAGTTAAATCTTATTTTAGAGTCTGTTTAGCTTGGGAAAATATTCTTAACTATCTTTTATTTACTTATTTATCTATTATTCAAAAAAGAGCTTTTTATTTTATTTTTTACTACCAGGAATCGAAGTTTTCATCATACATAAAATGTCTTAAATATCTATATCATTTTCATTCCCATTCGCACACGGTCAATAACATCTGGTGTTGTCATCATCTTGGATTTTGGCCACTCCAATAGCATTATATAGTGATATCTTCTTGTTCTAATTTTCAGTTCACTAATGACATGGAATAGGGAGCATTTTTTCATACATCATCTACATATCTTCTCCAGTGAGGTGGCTTTCCCATTTTCTAACTGTATTGATCATTTTCTTATTATTTAATTTTATGAATTTGCTGTATATTTTAGGTAGGAGTCCTTTATCAGAAAACGCTTTGCAATCTTGCTTGAGTTTGATGCAACTTCATCATGTACGTAAATTGATGCATCTACTGCCAAGAACGAAGCCCCATCACCACGGTGACCCTTCACAAGTGCCCTTTTATAATCACACCATTCTCTCTTGCTTGTTTCCTCGGAATCCATTAATCTGTTCATGAATATAATTCCTAATTGCCAAAATGCTTCATAAGTGGAATCCTGAAGTATGCAATCTTGGATGCTGTCTGTTGCACTCGGTACATCCTCTGGAGTTACAGCGTGTGCCAGATCTTTCTTTTATCCTGCTAAGTGATCTAGAGTCATGAGGGCATCCAACCGCTTAGCCATCCAGGCACTGAAGCACAAATAAAGCTGCTGAAAATATTTACTTACCTAGCTTTGAATGAGCATAAGTTCTCACTTCTCTGGGATAAATACCCAAGACTGCAATATCTAGGTCATGTAGGAATGGCACGCTTAATTTTATAAGGAACTGCCAGATTGTTGTGCCCTCTGGATATACATGCCACGTGAGGTTCCTGCCA
The DNA here is from genome assembly GCF_000260255.1 of Octodon degus. Taxonomy (NCBI): domain Eukaryota; kingdom Metazoa; phylum Chordata; class Mammalia; order Rodentia; family Octodontidae; genus Octodon; species Octodon degus. The sequence goes on along the minus strand of NW_004524663.1, from coordinate 6,994,733 downwards.
GCAACATGTGAGTGCTTTAATATGTGCAAATTACCCCCGAATCGCGCATTGCCGCCACTTTAAGCTTTAGTCACGTTCACAGGCTGTAGTAATAACCCACCGTGGCTTTATTTCCTTGATACCTAATAATACCAAATACATTTTGTGCTCAAAGATTTTCTGTAAGTCATGTTTAATTAAGGTCTATTCATGTATTTTTCCCATTTCTACTTGGACTTTAAAAAAGTAAATATCGAGTTTTAAGAATTAGTCATATATTTTATTTATTTATTTATTTATCTATTTATTTGTATTTTAGAGAAGGGTCTACAGGGTGTGCAGGGTCTCACTACTAGATCAGACTTGTAGTGATCCACCTGTTTACAGTCTCCCAAGAGCTGGGATTACAGGCACGCACCACCATGCCCAGTCTCAACTGCCATCTCAGTGCATTAAATTCCTAGCCCCAGCCCCTGCACCTTCTTGCAGGCACTTTAATCTGCTGCCCTATTTGGTCAGCCCAAATTATTTTCAAGATAGGTAGTGTGCAAACAATTTTCATACTCTTTACTTTGTCTTTCTTTTCTTCATTCAGTCTTTCGTAGAACAAAAGATTTTAATGTTAATAGGGTCAAATATATTAACATTTAAATGTGTCATGCTTTTGGAATTAAATTTAAGAGTTTACCTACTTTACCAGTTGCTACCTTTTAATTAATGTGCTTATATTATTTACATTTAAGGTAATGATTCATATGTTAGAGGTGGTTACATCTCCCATTTTGGCAGGGTCTTTTTTTCTTTCTTTTCTTTTTTTTTTCTGTTTCTTTGTCCTGTTTCTCTTTCATATTTTCCTGTAGGTTATTAAACAAGTTTTAGAACTCTCAATAGTATTTTTCAGTGTATTTTGGTATATCTTTATTAGGGATTATCTTATGCTTACATTTTTAAAGAGTCATAGACTGCTATATAAAAAATAGTTTTGAAGATGGAAATATCAGCAGAAGAGAGGTCAATCAGAAGGCAACTGAGCTTATTGTAAACATTCTTCTGTTTCATTTCAATCAAGTATTTTGAAAGAACTATCCTATCTCTACTGTCTTCCATTCCCAGGCCCTCTCATTAATGCGCTACAAACTCTATTCTATCTTTACTATCCCCTGAATCTATTACATAATTACCCACACATTCTAAGCATCTGGATCTAATTTGCTCTTTCAATATTTATTTTACTGAATATTTCTACATCACCTGATAATGTTGATCATTTCCTCTCTTCAAATTCTCTTTCTTAGTTTCTACCACTGTGTGATTCTGGTGGCTTTCGGCTTGGAATGTTCCTCCATGTTGCACTCTGCCTCAGCTTGAATCCCAATTTAATTTTATTTTTTTCACTTTTTTAAAATGTATTTTAGTACTGTTTCTACAGGGTCTCACTACACAGATTGGACTTATAGTGATCCTCCTTCTTTCAGCCTCCCCAGCACTGGGATTAGAGGTGTGTGCCACTACACCCAGACTCTGGGACTGGCTCAGCCCACCCTGGAGGCGGGGCTGGCATGGCACATAGTACCTGGGATCCAACCGCAGTCCTTGTGTTTGCCTAAGCTTGCCCCATCAGGCACTTTAGGCCACTGAGCTATCTTGCTGGTTCAAGTGCATCTGTATTTTAAAGCCAGCTTCTATCATGGTATCCAAGTACCCTCTTTGTCTGTGAGCGATGGGGTTTCCTAAAACACAAGACTTTCTGTGTTAAATCTGGAATAGTCTCAGAGATACCAGAGCATCTTTTGTATATCATTGCTGTTTTGGCCTGACTAACCATTCCGTGTCTGCCCTTGAGATAACAAGCACACCTAGTGATATGGATTTGAAGACCTGATTACTCCATTTCCATCAGTTATTCTTTGTCCAAATGAAGTTATCTGTTATTATTTGTCTAAACCAGTGATGACAAACATTTTAGAGCTTTCAACATTAACAAGCAGCCTGCTGTAATGTGTATGCCACAGGTTCACCCTAACTGCCAACCTTAGTCAGGTCCTTCTTAGCCTGAACATTTAGATCCTCTCTGTATTAGACATTTGTATATACTCATCTCTTGATAAAATAGTATTTTCACCTGGTACAGCCTTTCTCATCTTTTACTTTGTTACTTTAATCTTGAAATCTCACATGATTGCTGGAGTGGATTGCTGTATTGTTCCATTTACTCTCATAATCCTAATTTCTCCATTACAAAACATATATTTATAATTGCTTGTTCATTTGTCTGTTCCTATTATACTTTAAAATCTTTAAGATTAAGAACTGTATCTTCCTTCTCCCTGGATATCCAACCCATCATAGAGAATTCAGGACCTAGTAGATCTACAAAAGCAACCATTAGTTGTTTGAATAATTCTTAGTAGATTTTATTGGAATTGTGCTATAAGGAACGAAATAATCAATTGGTATATTTAGTGTAAGAGTGTTCAATGTCTTCTTGCAGGATTTTCAAAATGCTGTTTCTGGTCACTTATACACCAAAGAGAGAAAGCATGTTCCTGTAGAAACTATTCTGGACATCAGGTAATTACTCCAGTTCAAAGGGGACCAAGAGCTAATCTCTGCAGCATCCAAAATGAGCTCTGGGTTTGATGTCCCAGAAATTTCAAACATAAAAAAATGAAAAGCAACTGTTTTTATGTCCTGAGGAAACCTAACTGAACCCACAGCCTGCACATAATTCCAAAACTGGCCCAAATAGCTGCTTCTGCTGAAACTTTTATGTGCAGATTTTAACCCAAAGGAAACATTTGTGGACAAGTGTGGATAAGGGCTTTGTGCATAGGATTCAGAGCTCAAACTGCTGACATACAGGATGACAGTGCAGGAAGGGAATCAGTGCTCCTGGCTATCATATTACAAAAATATAATGTGTGATGACTTCCCAAGGAAACTGAGCCATAGAACAGCCTATCTTTCTCTTTCTCTCAAAGACATAAAATGTCCAAAGATTCTTCAAAGACAGAATAGTGCGCTTTTGCTTTGCCAGAGTGACCTGCTGCTTTATCAATAATCTGGCTTCCATTTCTGTTAGGTGAAATTTTAGGGGATGATAGTTTAATCTGTAAAACTCCATCAGGGAGGAACTTTAGTAATGAGACCGAAACAGTGAGCTTCTTGAATCTTGCAAGGAATGATTTTCACAAGAGCCACAAGATGGCATTGTCTACTATGGGACTGTGCTCTGACTTTCGGCAAGCACAGGCCTCCGCCGAGGAGGCAGTGCTGCTTCTCGCACCTTGTTTTACTCCGAGAGTCTTCTACCTCCTTTCACATCAGCCTTATTTGGTACGTGACCTGGCTGCAGTGGGCTCAGGGTCTTAAGGCAAGCAACTTAATGGCAGGAGTCATGAGTAGCCTCCAGGAAGCCACTGCAGGGCTGTAAAGAAATGAAAAGCACAGCAAGTTTGGGAGAGAGGATGAGTACTCCTGTCTGTCACGATGGTAGATGTGAAGATTTCGCTTGCTTTTATATATCAAATCCACAGAGATTTAGACATGATCCATTTATAGTTCAAAAAATTCAGACTTTTAAAAATCAAAGCCCAGAGATTTTATTCCTTTCCTTTGGTGTTACATATTTTTTCAATGCAGACAACTATATTTCCCCTATTGCATGTGCAGGAATGAATCCTGGCTCTCATCTCCAATTCATAAGCATGGCATCAAAACGTCCAGCAAAAGAAAATCACGGCAAGTGCCTAGCAAGTACCTACACTAGTCCTTGTACTTTACAAAAAAAATGCACATTTGAATGCTCGTAACTATCCTATGTGTAGTGAGCATCACAGATAAGGGACATTGGGCTCAAAGGGTTAGGAAACCAGCCCAAGTTCATGATGCGGTACCCTAAGATTTAACTTCATATCAATTCTCCCCTAAAGCTTGCGGGCTTTGCCCTGTATCACACATCTTTAAATTGTAAGACATCATGCAAGTGAGCAAACCTGAAGCAAATACCCGATTTCTCTCTATAGCCTCAGCACACCTTCCATACCGGGTTGGTTGGTGACAAGTTGTAAACACCCGTTGCATGCTGCTACTGTTCTCCAATGCTCTGGTTGTGATGTCTGGTTGTGACAGTGCCCCCAAAATGTATTTGCACTTTAGGAAAGAAAACCTTGTGTGAATATGTAGTATTAAATTTAGATAGAGATTATGAGATTAGTCCAAGTTACCTTTGGCCTCTACAATTACAAGAGATGCTCAAAGCAGTGGCTGTGAGCTCCTGGAATGGAGCTTGGGCACCGTTGTCACTGCGACTTCTCTAAGGGCCAGCAACACAGAGGTGACATCCTCTAGTGACATCCTCATAGTGTCCCCTTATGAGCAACACCACATATTGAAGAAGAATCAGACTATTTTTCTTTTCCTGAAGTGAATATACATTTTACTTGGCAGATCCTATTTACAAAACAACTAGAGAGGCTTTCTTTTTGTCTTGATGGGCCAACAATACAGTAGTATTCACCAAGAGACACAGAAGAAACTATGTTCCTAAACTACTTTTATTTTTCATTTTCCACTGGGTCACATATATGCTCAGTGCCATTCAAGAGTTTGCAGTATGAGGGTTTAAAAATTAGATTAATACGTATGCTTATGTGTAAAAATCTGTGAGTAAAAGTAGGCGATCCTTAGTGTTTGACAAAAAGATGCATAAGATAGAATCCCTATCCTTCCAGGAGTCTAGAATCTAGAAAAGCATATACATGCAATACATAATTTTGCATAACTTGGAAGATGTTAGGAAAGTGGTAGACCTTGGAAGCTCAATGATAATGGGAACAAGTGCTTGTCCTGTGCTGAGTGCTCAAGGAAGCTTCATGGAGGATCTGATGGATGAAACTGACCTTGAACAATCAGTTAAAGTCCCACAGTAAGCTGAAGTACGTGCCCACCACACCTCATGCTCTTCACTAGAAACTCGCTTGTAGGGAAAGTTTGAGCAAACCTCAGATATGAAACATCTGGTGCTGATTTGGGAGTATAAGCCAGTCACTTTTTGTCCTCCCATTCCCTTAAGATTTCCTTCCCTGTTCTAAGAGACTGCAGCCTAAAGATGGCACCACCTGGGCATCATTGGGCTTGCCCAATGTTGAAGCAGAAGATCCCACTAGCAACAGATCCCACTGAGTGATAGGTTTGATATTAACACTCCCTCTGAATTCGTTGCAGTTATGCTATCCTCTGAGCCCTCCTGTGACTGTCATTTCTATTCATGATGATGGGCTTAGCCATAGCTGTCACCTAGGCTCCAGGAGCACTACAGTCACCCATACCTGTTAGGATCTGAGTTCCACAACACTGCTTGTTGGTTCCTTTACCTACCCAGGTCTTTCTAAATTATCCTTTCACTAAACATTTCTTGAAGATTTCCACACAAAAAGGTCATCTATGTTCTGTAGGGTTCTGATTGATAAAGATGAGAAAGGAGCAAGAGCTAACCGTAGCTTCTTCACAAATTGTAAGAGTTGAATGGAAGCCCATTTGCTATGTAGGGGATTGAAGGACCTTTAGCAGGAGCTTTGTAAACTGCAAATTCCTGTGCTATACATTCTACTGGCACTGCTATCTAGGGTTTGATTTGGGTGAAATGCACCTAATTCAGCAAGTATTTCTTGATTTTCTAATATGCAATAGCATTGTAGTGGAGTGAAAGCCACATAGAAAAAGTCATGTATGTATTTCCTTAGGAAACTCACAGATTAGGTGAGAAGATAAAGAAATAAATCATTGAGTCCAGTGAAAATGTCCTAAAGAGACAAACAGAAGTTTTCTCCAATTTAAGAGGAGTTATTACTATTGAAAATAGCATAATTTTACTATGGTAACAGATCAATCACAAAAACTAAAGTCAGCTTTCAACTATGTCATTAGTAATATGTGGTTTCAAATGTTCTAATTGAAAGAGGATGGAAGAAACACATTAATTTTCAATAGTATCAGTCCCTAAATGACAAAGATATTTCTGTTCATAGTAGTATTTTTCTGTTAAATGCCTTCTGCCAGGAGGGCTTACAGTGAAATTTCTAGAGGAGCTTGACACTTGAGCTTGGTCTTAAAGATTAAAATGGAATGAAACTGATATGAAGACAGGGGAGAATGTTCTAACCAAAGAGAATGCCATGCTTAAGGGTAAGGCAGGCGTGTAAGTATGGAAGGTCTGATGTCTTTGGGGCAGTGCATAGATTGTGGCATAGGAGGAACTCAAGAGGACATGAGAGATGAAGCAGGAGAGAGAAGCAGTGGTCATGTGGGCAAACACTGCACCTCCCATGCTTAGGAATTTGGAGCTTATGCCAAACTACATAAGATGACATTGTAAGATTCTGAAACTCAGGAAACTAACACAAATACTAACGTCTTAAATCAATTCTCCTAAAAGTAAGGGTATAATATATCAGATAGGAATGAGCTGACAAGAAACTGGGCTATGACAGTAACCTTGTGACTATAATCTAGACATAAATAAGAAGGGACATAAGAAAATGGCTCTGTATATGTTGGTAGCAAACAGGCTTTGTGTGATTTGTTGTACACAAGTGTTCCATCTCGCCACATTTTTGTAAGTGACAGAGTTGTCACAGCACTAAATCTTAAGTGCATTTAAGATTTAGGCAAGGTATTTAGAGTTTTCCTCTGAAACTGGTAACAGCATACAATGTCTGATTTGGAATCAAGACCTTGACTGGAGTGACAGAAGTAGGGTACAACGTGGGTGACCACTGAAAACATGTAAAGAGAATCATGTCCAGGAGTAGTAGATAAGAAAGCTCAAGACACATACCTATGAAACATGAAAAAGTGAGCACTTTCAAATCATGAGCTACAGAGGAGGCCTTAAAAAATGGTGATACAGAAGGCAAAAGTAATGCTCAGACATAGAGGTTGGTCTGATCTGGGCCATGAGGATAAAAGGAAACACTGTCAAAGAACAAGTCTGGGCATGAGAGACGGAGAACAACGACAGGGTCCAAATTGCAAAGGAGTCCATCATGAATCAGGAAGACACATAGAAAGGCAGAAGATCTGAGAATTTCAGAATTATCAAATTCAGCAATGATTGACAATGCAATGTTGAAACAATCTTGGTCAATAAACTTTTTTTTTTTTTGGTCAATAAACTTTTAAAAAGTTTATCAACATTCTCCCTTCTCTATACCTACCATGTGAACTCAGATTTGGGTATTTTTATAACCTGTGACACATTATTTTTTTCTTTGCAAAATATTTTTAAATTTATTAGTGCTTTTCAGTAAATGACAGCCATTGGAGATTGTTAATCTAGCTGCTGTTTACTTTTTTCTTCCTGCCTGTTATTTTTTTAAAAATAATTAATACATTGTATATTGTCTTCGTAGTGGTTATTCATAGCACAAGATGCAGACATGATATTCTGTCCAAACAGTATTAGTACAAATCTTTCTCTTCATTGAATTAAGAGAAGGTAGTTGTATATCTAACCTCATTATTTTGTATATACTGATACAAAACGGTTCTTCATTTGTATCCCTCTTTTTGTTTAGTTTTGTCAGAGATGGGTATTCCACTGCCATTTAAATATAGTACATGCATGAATTCAGCAAAATAATCCAATATAGTCCAGTAGTTCATATTTCTTGTTATATAGGTCTTGCTTTATCTTGCTCTTAACCATCCAGCAGAAAAGTATAATAATGAGGTGTGATACACTATTTAGAGTACACTCAAAAGTTGCTGATTTGATACCTTTGAGGATTTCTCAGCAGCAAATTCACAGATTGCTGTATAACAGTTTTTAAATGGAGGACTATACGTCAGACACATATTTGTTATGTTTGTTATTTCATTTAACTCTACAAAGAAGGTATGATTATTCCAGTTTGCTGAGTGCAAGTGGGGGGTCTAGAAAACAGTGAAACTGAATAGCTGGCAAATGAGAGGCAAAGCTTTCAGCCAGATCCACGCAGCCCTATAGCATCAAAAACTATAGGGTGAAGTTATCTTGTCTCTCTCGCAGCCATCAAATAGAAACTACCTCAAGATCACAGATCTTTGAAAAATGGCACTTGAGCAAGTAGGAAACTTGAGTCTTTAAACCTCTCGTCGTGCAAGCTCTCTCTCTCCAGATGTGTGCAAGTGACACACAAATACTATTTTCAAAGGTTTTCTCTCACCATCTTCGCCTGGCCTTCATGCTTGGTAGGTCTTCCTCCGTGTATTAACCCTTAATGGCAATATTAAGATGAGTGAGAAATCTACATTCACTCCACCAAGGGATCCATACCGTGACTTGCCAGAGGTAGAGAAACCAGAGAATTGGGTACCCACATCGGTATAATTTAGCAACTTGCCAAAATTCTTCCATTTGCTTCTACATTTACAGAGACTAAAAGAAGGGAGAAATTGCAGTGAAGGGTTTAGACTAAGAAAATCAATAATGTGTATAGTCAGATAAATAATTTTCTTTTGAAAATGAAAGTACAGAGACTGGGTATGGTGGCGCACACCTCTAATCCCAGCCCTTGGGAAGCTGTAAACAGGTGGATCACTATAAGTCCAATCTAGAAGCTGTAAACAGGTGGATCACTATAAGTCCAATCAGTGAGACCCTGAACACCCTGTAGATCCTTTCCTAAAATACAAAGAATAAAATAAAATAGACAGTACTAAGAGAAAACAGTGATTCTATTATGGAAAAAAAAAAAAAAAAGACATTTAACTCCTAATTACTGAGGGAAGACCTGAGTAGGAAGGAGTCTTGGTCATCTTCTCAATGGACATAGTACCCAGCACCTGCAATGTACAGGAGGTGAGGTTTATTTTGCTACACAATTTTAGAAGTTTCAATCTACTGGTAGGACACTCACATACAAAAAGCACTAGGGCTCGGGAGAAGGAAAGTGGCTTGGGGCGTGGTGGTCAGGAAGCAGAGCGAGAAGGGAAGAGCCAGGAGGGAGTTGCACTCTTTGGGGTCACAGCCCCGCTGACACCCCTCTTTTGTTCCATCCTCACCTTCCAACAGCAAGTCAGCCGGCCCACTCACTCCCATAGTCCAGCCCCCTTCCAAACACAGGACACTTTCGGGGCCATTTCAGATCTAAAGCACCCCAGGGGGACAAGGAGGAGAATGCAAATCCTGATACCTCTGTCTTTACCTTTGATAAAGAAACGCATTTAATTATGTATTTTACAAATGTGAAATCAATCTCTCATACATTGAGAATCAGAATATTCTGGATGCTGATTACCACAAAAAGCCAATTTCTTTGCTGATTATTAATCACATCAAGACAAACCAACAAAAAATATGCAGAAAAATGAGGCAACACCAAAATCAAAACACACAAAAGATATGAAAGATAAACTGTTATTTGTTTAAATGTCTCTATTAAAACAGACAGTAAAGACAAAAGGTTCATAGTTCCTTAGCATAAAATAATGACATGTAGTAACTATTATTCTATTTGCTTATAAAATCTTTTTATAAAGTAAAAACTTTAAGTATGTCTAAAGCAAAACTGTACCCTCTATGAGAAGCACAATACAAAATGACATTGAAATGTTATTGCAGGAAAGAAAAAAAAACAGGATCAGCAAAGATCTATGAGGCAAATATTTACAAAGAAAAGAAAAATGGTTATCTTTAAAATCCAAGAGGATGGAATCTGAAGAAAAATATTTCATAGGGTAACAGAAACCATCTTACGTTTTCAAACTATATAGTGAAGTTACGGCATACGCTAGCAGTACATAATGAATCAAATAGTATTATGAGCCCAAACTGGATTAAATACAGGGAGAAACTGCTAGAAATACAGATGTGAAAACAGGCTATTCACAGCGCTGTGTGAACTGGAGAGCGCCCGCGCTAATGAGCCCCGCGCTTCCTCAGTGGACGGCACTGCCTCCTGACCTTTGGCTCTGCCTCCTCATGCTGAGGCCAGCGTTGGCTTCTCCGTCTTCTCCCAGGAGTGATGCCAAGCTGGGAGATGTGCGAGGCCCAGATGAATCATACAAATGAGAGTCACGGGCCAGATGGAGAGCGCATGCGTGTCCCACCCAAAGGCACAGCCACTGCATAGCCCCACACAACTTTCAACAAAGTCTCTGACAGAGCATTGTGCGTTCTCAGTCTTTCAAGAGAAGCCTAAACCTCTGGTGTTTACGTGGTTTCTCAGGTCCTTTTCAATGTTAGATAATTATAAACAAAGTAAGATCCCTATGAATGTAGATGCTACCTTGGGCATCTCTTGTTGAAGATCTCTGCTCCAAGTTCTTTTTCTGTTCAGGAAACCTTAAGTAAACTCCCTGGAATCTAACTGGTAACTCTAAATGCTTTTGCATGAATGCTACATAAAGGAATTGAAATTATCATTGGCCTCAGATTGGGTGTGGTGGCATATACATGTAATCCCAGCACTGGGGAGGTTAAGGCAGGAGGATTATTTCAAGTTCAAGACCAGCCTGGGCTGCAAAGTGAGCTCATAGCCAGCTTAAACTGCATAATTAGACCCTGTGTCAAAAAGTCAAACAAAAATAAATAAAATAAAAAAGCCCTCAATAAGGAGGTGAAAAAAAAAAAAAAGGTTATTCTCTTAATCTGGAATGCAATCCTAAAGCGATGTAGAATTAAGTACATGTATCAACATGGACAGATATTTTTTAAAAGTTATTGTCAGGTGTTTTTCAGGTGAAAAACAGCTATAAAAGGGTTGATAGAGCATAATACTAGTTATGGAAACATTTAAATACATAATACTGTACACACATAAAGCATATAACAGGTACCACAGAAAAGAAGACAGGCACTGAAATGATGTTTGACAACTTCAAGATGGTGGTCAGGAGGAAAAGCAGGGAACTGGGTATGCCGTGGCTTTTGTTGTATGTCACTACTGTATTTGCTTGTAAGGTACAATTACCTGAAATGAATATTTAACGCATGTTGTTATACATTAAATTGATTGTTAGGCACACTTCTGTCTGTATGTTGTTTTCTAGGCTTTCTCAGTATTTTTCAAGTATTTCATAATTTAAAAAATAATTATGATGCCCTGTGAAATGCTGAGAGAAGAAAGTTATGAACTAACCTTGGCAACCCAAGAATTATTCTCCCACTGTGAGCAATGCTGAAAATGTGGTGAAATGCTGAATTTGACTAAGCAGCTCTGACATGGTTGAAGTTTCCTACTCCAAAGGTCATTCCGGACACTCACAGTCACTACCTTCCCCAGGCCTTATGTGCGTCCCTTCATCCCCAGCTCCCTGAAGTTAGAAAGATGGACCACTGGTCACACTCCTGATCAGGAAACTCCAGTTCCCAACACCAGACATAGACACTGAACAACAAAGAAAGAAAGAAAATTAATTTCTTTACAAAAGACACAGAGCACACTCAAGGGAAGGACTGGGGTAATATGAAAAGACAGGCTCAAGAACAACCTTAATAATGACCTAGCGCACCTTGTAATTTTACAAGGGAGAAAATCCCCTAAAAGAAATTCCTCAGTTGCAATAGCTAATAAGAGTGTGGTACACACACAGAAGCCTTAGGCTTCCAGCACAGGAATTTTAAAAATTGCAGTATTCACAGCACTAACAGAATGAGGTCATTATACCACAAACCCAGTAACTCAGATTTCCAAGAGTCTTCTCCCGGGCAAATGAAGAGTTTCCAAATCAGCTTCATATCCTCTAAAACAAAAGTACTGACAAAACTAAGAATTTCACTTTTAAACATAAAAATTGCCAAGTCACTTAATCTGCAAATCAGTGAGCAATGATTCTAAGAACCACTGAGTGATTCAATTCACCACTCCAGTTGTCTCTACCAGTATACACACTGTAGGCAGCTTCCTCTAGCTTCTTTTGGAGAGAAATATTGTTCCCACATTCACCTGCCACTTCCTGTAAGAAGCATTTCCTGTGAAGCCAAAGTTGAATTTGTGTGCATCTCTTCACTCCTGTATGACTTTTACAAGTTCATTAAAGTATCATGTGATAAGTGTTTTATAGAATAGGAAATTCCCCAGGACCCTTGCCCCATGCTTCATTAATCCCAAAATAATGTGTGGTCAACTCATACTTATTAACTGAAAAACAGTGATCATTCACTTCTAATGCACATTAATTTCCAAGAAATAAGTATATTTAATTACTATTATTACATACCTTAAAATTCTCTAAGTTCCATCTCAACTTTGACAGTCTTGTTCAATGTTCTGATTAAACAACATTGCATGCTTTATAAGAGACATGGCAAGGCATTTTAGCTGGGATATAGAAGGAGGTTTTAGACTGAAACGAACTTTCTCCAAGATTCCACCAGATCATGCATCCCACACCTCCAACCACCACTATATAGTATGAGAAAACTCTCAAATTCATATATCTAGTTCTACCTTGCCTACAAAGTTATGAATATTCATCTACCTTATGGCAACCAATACTTTGATATCTTTCAAGCTTTTCTAATGATGTAACATAATTCATAAAAGAAAAATCTCATAAAATGTATTATAGGACCAGTTCCTAATAATTCATGCCATTTACAACTATATATATATTTTATATATATACACTAATAAAATATTAAATAACACGAATTATGAATTAACATTGTGTATTAACTTGTAACTACTCATATAAAGATTCTTGATGTCCTGGAAGAATTGTGTAAAATAAGAATATTCTATATCTCACACTATAATCAAAGATCCCCATTCTTAGCTCAGTACTGACATCATTTGTTTTCGTGATACACATGTAAATGACGATGGTGTCTTAGAAAGCAAAGGGTTCAAAATGTAAATACTTCTCTACCCCTGAGAGCTCTCATTGAATATCAGTACTGAAGAAAGGTCACAGACTATCACTTACCCATATCTTTTTTTCTTTTATTTTTTTAATTTTTTAAAATTTTTTATGTATTTATTTGGTATAGGGTCTCACTATACATCTTGGACTCATAGTGATCCTCCTGTCTCAGCCTCCCCAATGCTACAATTATAGGCATGCACCACTACACCTGGTTTCAGGGTCTGGCATGTCATGCCCAGGGTTCCAGGGCTGGATCAGCATGCAGTGCCTGAGATCAAACTGGGGCCCATGTACGTCCCAGGCGGGGGCTCAGACCGCCAAGCTATTTTCCCAGTCCTTCAAATCTTATTTTAGTTGTCTCTGAAGTAGGTTATAAAGCTGCACTGTAGCTTATTTTCACAGAAGCTTTACAACCTATGGTGCTAGTCACCACAACCTAACAAGTTCTTCAGAGAAATGTCAGTGAACATTGCAGACCAGTCAGAACCTAGGTCCCCTTGCCATCACATGCATGTACTCAACATCGCTGGGCGCTTTCTGGAGTAACTGATCTCTGGTCTCAGAGAATGTGTACAGAGTGGTAAAGCTCCAGAATTGCTAAACTACCTGGGATTTATAACCCAGCACTGTGTGGGTGAAAGACCTAGAGATCTTCTATTTTAGTTAGAAATATAGACACACACACACACACACACACACACACACACACACTCCTCTACTAAACTCAGCATCTGCATTTGGCAATATCTTAGCTAATTCCTATGCACTTCAAAGTGCGAGAAACACTAGCCCTGCACCCTCTACCCACAGCCTATAGCCCTGGATGGAGAGCTAGACTATTACCCTCAAGAAAACATTGTATTTAAGTTGCATGATTCAACACAAGTGACTGGCAAAGAGGAGAAAACCCTTATACCTTAGTCCCTATGGTCAGCTTGTGCACAATTCCCCCATTTGGCTAGTTACAAGAGTGAGCTCCTCTGCACATCACTTGCAACTCCTTTTAGCACCAGGTATCCCTCATTCCCAAAAACCTCCACAGACTTCTGCCTAGGAAGTCCTACATGGTCCAAGCCTCATGGTTGTCTTTCCACCCTAGATTTTCCTTCTGAAGATTTTCCCTCTCTTAGAGGGGAGAAGTCAGTAAAACAGAACCTGGTTCTGTATTTTTCACATAGCCTGCATGAAGCTAAGAGCATGAAATGCAATTAACACCAATGTGAAATCCACAGTTGTTCATTATGAGGTTAGCCAATGCTATTGTTACCTGACCTATAAGCAGCTGTTACCAACTAATTTAAATTGTCACTGAGATCTGGAATTATTACATACAAGTGAAATAAATCTGCCTTTCAGACTGGTACAGTAAAACATGCTTCCCTCTCTCCTCTCCCAACCCCCACCAATGCCTGGTCACATACAGCCAATGGTCACACATCTCACTTTTCTTCATGTAATTCACTCCTATTTTATTATTTTTTTCCCTGAGGTTCTGCTCTGTTAGACATTTTTATTCCTGTGACCCAGGATTTGGGGCCATTGAGGACACAGTAAAGAGGTTAATCTGAGCTGAAATAGATCAGATGTGTTACACTCATGCTGATTTATCGGACTCCTTTGCTGGTTCACCAGCTTGAAATCTTTGGCACTAGTTCAGACCATGTCTCTGGTAAATTTTTTTTTAAATGTATTTAAAGCTTGCTCTGTTTTCATTATAAATGATATGGTAGAATCTCAAAGAGCCACAAAGTAAAATGCATATACTAAATTTCATAGCTATTTTCCCCCCTCGGGCTATAAAAATGAAAACAAAAGCAATCGAACGAATTATTTTCAAACTTCTGTGACACGCACTGGAAAATATATTAATTTGTGAGACTTATTTTTATTCTTGGGTGCTGGAGTCCCAAAGGCAGCAGCTGTTTTTTGCATATGCTGATACTATTCCACCATAATAAATATAGATGTGCTTCCGGCTGAAGAGAGATGGAGTGTTATTCTACACACCTACATGCTCCAGCCCCTCCTCAAGGTGAGAAGGTGGGAACTGACTGGTAGAGAAAGCCATCAGTAGCTAGAACATGAAGACACGGTAGAAATCCTACCTTCAAGGCCAAGGCAAACCCAAACAGAAAAATCCCTTGCTCCTCATAGGGGACATTGTCAAGTTTCCCAGGATATCCTAAGCTTTTTGGGCTGCTCAAATCAAAACCTGATTTGAAGATGACTCAAACCAGACATTGCAGGGAATAAAGTACACATGTACACTAATCTAATACATTCTGAGTTCTTAAAAGTGAAACAATCTTGGCCACAGATGAGCTTAGTTTGGAACCACAAGCAGGTGTAATGGTAGACTATTGGTCAGATTTTCATGTTCGGGATCAAAGGCCAGCTATGCAAAACTTAAAGGAGGGCAAAGGTTTTTGTTGTTGTTCATTGTTTGGTTTCGCTCTGTGATCAGCTGGCTCCAAGGCAGGAATATCATGACAGAAGAGCATGGCGGCGCCAAATCACAAATTTCATGACAGCTGGGAGGTTGGAGCACAGAGGAAGAGCCCTAGCCAGGTCTCCAAAGCGAATCTTCCATTGGGCCCCACCTCCTAAGAGCACACTGCGCTCTCACCACAGGCAGAGTGATCTACTGGTGAGCCCAAGGCCCCACGATCCCATCCAATCACCTTTCTACGTATCTCACCGTCTAGTCATGCTGACAATTAAGCTTAGTAGTTATAGCTGGATAACTTAAGTTGGAATTGTACTGATTTAATGTGGAATTGTACTGATTTAATGTGGTTAGCATCCTCCGCCCTTCTCAGTGTAGTAGCTGTCCCTAGAAGGGACCTCCAGAGACCTTACAGGAGCCCACATACAGAAAACTCGGTGGCACCCAGCACCAGACTCTTGGGCTCAGTTACACACTCTTGCTTCCAGAGAGTTCCACTCCCATTCAAAAATAAACAACTCAATATTGTCAGAGTGCAAATATGTCCCCAAATTCACAATGTAAATGCATGGAAGCTAAGCTGGCACCAACTCTTGTTTCCTTCAAGCATTTGTATCTTTGGGTGAAAAGTACGGACAATTGCTCTATGAGAAGGAATATTCACTTCCATAGACCATACCTTACCTTGACTTGAACTTTGGAAGCTGGATCTCAGGGTTGAAGGCAGCAGAGAAGCATGACACCGTCATTCTTTATGAAAGAAACCTTAGAACAGATACAGGAGCCATGAGCACCTAAGCTACCAAAGGACTTGCTTTGTTTCCAGAGGTTCAGAGATCTAAGAAACTGTTGGTCACAAAGGTCCTACTAAATGAATTTTCTTCAAAAGTCTTAGGTGTTAAAGAAAGAAAGAAGGAAGGAAGGAAGGAAGGAAGGAAGGAAAGAAAGAAAGAAAGAAAGAAAGAAAGAAAGCAAACTGCACAAAAGCCTGTCCCATGTTGCTCAGACACACTTTGAATCTACTTGCTGCTAACTTCAAAGGTAGCCTTTGTTTATAGAGTAGTCCTCAGTATTTTTTCACTTGGGCTATAAAGTCCTCTGGCTGTCAAGACACTGACAAAGGTGGTGTGAGGGCACCACACAACTTTCATCTCAGTGATGCTGCAACTTTGCACGTTCCAGTTTCAAAGATACAACTACAGGGGGAAGTGACTGATGGATTTCACACTGGCTCCAAAGAACCCACATGGGCTTCAATGCCTCATGAAGTTTTAGGGTTCTGTCCTTATGAAAAGAGGAAAACTACCAGAAGAAAAACTATGGTTTATTTTTAAAATGTGCCTTCAGTGAAATTAAAAGGTCTTTAAAAATATTTTTGGCCATTTTTAAGGTGGCTATGGCTTAAAATTGTAATCACCACCAAGCTGCTTTCCTGCTTCTTGTGTGTGTGTGTGTGTGTGTGTGTGTGTGTCTGTGTGTAGGTGTGAAGCAGCTCTCTTTTGTGATTTCTGTCCAATCATTTTGTGAACTATGCTATCCTTATATGGCATTATTGGTTTTAAGCTTAGAAATGGGTTATCTCCAATTATCTATTTACTTGTGTAAGCTGATTTTTAGTTGGAAATCAAAATCCATTTTATAGAAAAATAAGATTAGACATTATGTCTATAGTTCCTCCAAATCTCCTTAGCCAATAATGTATATATGTTCTGTGCTTTCAACAAAATATGTTTAATAACCAAAATAACTTTTTCCACTTTTCATATTTTTATGAAAACACATTTTGATTAAAAGAAGACTTGGAAGCAAATTGGAACATTAGTGACAATATAAATTAATTGGACAGCTTCTAAGGCTTTAAGACATAGTAATTAGCAAATTTCAAAACTTGTGCTGTTATTCACTTAATCAGATGTGTTAACTAGTTATGAATATCAGATTCAACTTCTTTTCCTTTTCAAATATTAATTACATATCGAAAGAAGTTAAAGGAAAAGAAGAAAGATATGTTTTGTGATGTTCCCAGAAAAAGTTAGAGAAACCACGGTACAAAAATGCAGACACAAAAAGTGCGTGTCCTTACTAAAGAATTGACCTATTGTGTGAAATGAACCGCCCTGCAGCCAGTGGAGTAGTGGAGTCACAGAGTACAACCCAAGCACATCGGCCTTAGGAGGAAGATCGCTGTAAAGCAAGGCTTCTCCAAGAGTGGTTCGCTGAAGAGCAGTCCTTCACTTCATCACCTGAAAACCTGTTAGAAAGCTAACATATTTGGCCTCACGTTAGACTTGCTATTTCCTAAGTTCCTGACTGAGGGAGGCCCAGCTGTTTTGATCAGCGTCCTTCCTGAAGATCTATCTGCAAGGCAACAGGATGAGGAATGCGCAGGGTTAGAACATTTCCTACTATCACCACAAGGTGGCTCTGTTGGTCAGGACAGGTTGGTTCAACGAAGGAATTCTGGGCACTAGGGTGGAGAATTAAATCCACTGTGGTTATGTGGGTGAGAATGATTTATCTATTGCCCACATTTCTTAAGAACATATAAATATCCGTTATTCTAACTTGTCCAAACTAAATTTATAGGACATTTCTAAGTTTGTTTTTCATGAGTATGGCTTATTTGCCAGAATGGAAATTTTTATTAATATGTAGAAAACACATCTCTTCTTTGTACTGCATTGCCAAATATTGTTACCATTATCTATCTATCTATCTATCTATCTATCTATCTATCTATCTATCTATCTAATTCTTTGGCTGAGACATTTTGAGGTGTTTTAGAGCTATGCCCGGACATAGCCAGCAAAACAGAAAGGAGCCCTTAACTATCTTGGATTCAACCAAGGATCAACCTTTGTCTGGAGCCCCACATCATCCCTTGGGTCGACTTTTGACTTTGTCTTTGGCATCCATCCCTTTATCCTTCCTAGATTTGGCTGAGTTTTATACTCAACCCCTCACCATTTCATCCCCTACTCTATAGAGCAGCTTAGGCCTTGTGGCCCCAGGCAGTGGTCAGACAGAGAACCAGGACATTGATTCCCACTCTATGGGAAAAGCTTTCAAAGAGAGTAAAAGCTATTGAGGCCCTCCAATGTGGCAACTTTTGTATCAGGAAGATTTTTTTTGTCTAAATAGAGAATATATTATCACAGTTCAAATGTTACCAAAATTCTTTTAATGCCTTAAAGATTTTTTTGAAATCTTTTATTTATTTATTTGTTACAGAGTCTCACTATGAAGCTTAGACTCATAGTAATCCTCTTGTCTAAGCCTTCCCAGCACTGGGATTACAGGTGTGTGCTATTATGCCTGGTTTTGGTGGCCAGCATGGCACACCCAGGGTTCCAGGGCCAGCACAGCATGCAGCACTGGGAATCGAACCCAGGTCTCTGTGCTCGCCAGGCAGGCACTTAGACTGCTGAGCTATTTTCCCAGCCCTCTGTAAACTATTGAAAAGAAAAATGTTGTAAATATCCATATAAATATTTTAAATTTTCTTTTACCCGATATTCTTTATCAAAAAGATTTTTCATCCTTAGGGATTTTTAGCCAAGATTCTTCCAACATAAAAGCTTGTTTCATTCTAACCATTTATAACTCTATGCCTTTTATGCATATCAAATATTATAGTCAGAGGGGCACTTTGATTTCACCAGACTGCTACAGGAGTTCATGTATTAAAAAAGATGGGAAGTCCTTGGGCTATACTGAGGGACATGACCTAAGCCCAAGAGGAAGTAAGTAATGCTCATCTCTTTGGGCTCCACAAAGGCATAAAGAAGCAATTACGCAGTGACGAAAAGTAAACTGAGCTCTTGGCTAAGCTGAACAAAAGCAGTCATGTCCCTAAATTCAGCCAGCATCTCAGCCCACTCAGGGATAATTACTCTTGCCTCCTCCTTAGGGTCATATTCATAATAGGCCATCTTACTGCTAGCATCATAGAGGGTGTAAAGCATAGGGCAGGAACTCCGCACACTGGTACATATATTTTGACTGAAATATAGCAAGCAGATGTAATTCTGATGAAAGGTGGATACCAGCATGAGTCTAAAGCATGTACTAATTTCTTTTGCAAGTAAACAAACTGTACTTCCATTTTCATGAGACCAAACAAGCAATGTCTAAGATACATATTTTATTTTATTTTATTTTATTTTATTTTATTTTATTTTATTTTGTATTTTAGGGAAGGGTCAACAGCATGTTC
>NW_004524663.1:6973430-6973941 GCF_000260255.1 Octodon degus | reverse complement strand
TACAAAATGGACATTCATCTGTATCCCCTTTTTTGTTAAGTTCCATCATTTAAATATTATAGGTGTGTAAACTCAGCAAAATATTCTAACAGAGTCCAGTAGTCCATAATAGTCTTGAGTATTCCACTTGACTGGCAGTGTCAGAAATTGTTGACCTGAGTCCCCTACAGCTCAGCATAACACCATGGCTTTACTTCTTACACTTCATTTTTATACTTTTCTGCCGGATGGTTAAGACCAAGGTAAAGCAGGACCTATGCAACAAGAGTTGTAGCTTTTGCTTACCTCCACATTCTTAACAATGTCACTTGCAACACAAAATATTTTACGTTTGACCAAGTTCAGTGTATCACATTTTTATTTAATTGCTTATGCTTCAGTATCATAGCTAAGAATCTTTTGCCTAACACAAGTTCAAGCATTTTTCCTTCCTAAAATTTCTTCTCTGAGTATTTTTTTTTATTTTTTCTTCTCCAAGTCTCATAATTGTAACTTTTACACTAAGTCCATG
>NW_004524663.1:6970045-6973330 GCF_000260255.1 Octodon degus | reverse complement strand
TTTATTTTGTATTTTAGGGAAGGGTCAACAGCATGTTCAGGGTTTCACTCTTAGATTGGACTCATAGTGATCCTCCTGTTTACAGCCTCCCAAGTGCTGCAATTACATGTGGGCGCCACCACGCCCAGACTCAATCACCATCTCATTGGGCCCTGGGGGCAGAGCTGGCATGGTCGGCCTGGGGATTGAACCCCATGTCCCTGTGCCTGCTTGCAGGTGCTTCAATCTCCTGAGCTTTTTGGCTGGCCCTAAGATACATATTTTAGAAGGATTTTTTTTTGTGGGGGGGGGGCTGGCTCAGGATGCCTTAAGGGCAGGTCTTATAAGGCATGAAGATCTGGGGATTGAACCACAGTATGCTGACTGAGCCTGACTGCCTTCGCTTAAGCAGGCACTTAAACAACTGAGCTAAAGGGCAGGCCCCCTAAGATACATATTTTAATAGAAGAAAAGTGTGTCCTATTTCAGGATAGGCTAGATACCAGGCTGTATTTCATAGACATAAAAGAGCCTTTAAGCATTTGTTTGCTGAGGACCAAGGTCTATCTATCACTCTGGCCAAAGGCAGCCTCCCACATTCTGACAATTTTGGCTGGGAATTCTGTGGTAGGGTTAGTGTCTGGAAAGAATCAGATCTTCCAGGTTGGGGAGATAGCTCAGTGGTCCAAGCATGTGACTGGCAAGCATAAGGATGCAGGTTCCATCTCCAGTAAAGCATGCCAGCCCCCAAATCCTGGGTGTGCTGTGCCGGCCACCAGAACCGGGCATGCTGGGACATGCCGTGAGCCCAGTGCTGGGGATGCTGAGACAGGAGGATTGCTACCAGTCTGAGCTGTATAGTGAGACCCTGCACCAAATAACTAAATAAAAGATTTTTCTAAAAAAAAAAAAGAATCAGATCTTTCATATGTACAGAAAATGAAAATACAACTATTTAACAGGATTCTGGAAGAATTTAACCTCGCTATGGTAGAAATAAGCAATGATCCTAAAATTTACATTCCCCTCCCATCCACCCAGCGTAAAACTTAAGTGTCATTCATCCTGAAGGATTTCAAAATAGTTCTCCCCATTTTATATAAACCTCTTTTACATTAACTGGAGCAGTATTTGTCCTTGTTTTATAGTTGAAGAAACAGAAAAACAAAATTGGCTCCATGTTTCCCTGACTACATAGTCTTAGAATCTGGAAGAATCTCTTTATACACAATTTGTGGGTTTTTAAGAAACGCTAAACACCTTCAAGGACATCTGAAAAAGTCTACTGGATGGCAGGACCACAGCAGCCTTTCTGTCCTTTGTCATTCATTAATAACAATAACTAATGATCAGTGTTCTCACCTCTGGCAGGTGAATTGCTCAGCCATCACCCAGGAGTCCCATGTCTGCATAGAATAAAATACCCCACCCCTAAACCAATAAATCATTCCAAGTGTCCGTGTTTGGTGTCACTGATTTAGTCATCAACCAAGCAGGTGATGAAATATTTAAATTGTGTATTGGGGATTACACCCTTCTATTTTAGTTTCCTGCTTTTCCTCATAGATTGTAGACTGATTATAAAATATTATATTATACTGGAAAAAATAATCTTAGGATTTTTCTTTCTTCAGGTACTGGGCATTAAACTCAGGACCTTGCACTTGCCAGGCAAGGCACTATGCTGCTGAGCTATATCCCCAGCCCTGGGATACTAGTATTAAATCAAAGGAGAATTTAGTGATACACAAGAGAATTATTCTGCACTAGTCGGCTGTCCTGTTTCTGAGCCAATGTACTCACCATTTAAGGAAGACTGGTTTATATTTTGCTCAGTTTCAGAGGTTTCAGTCCATGGTATATGGACTGTGAGACAGAAATGGAATGACGAAATGGTCCAGAGGAGCAAAGCTGTCCAACCATGGTAGCCAATAGGCAGAACCTGCTGTTTTGGGCCCTGGTACCAGGGAACTGCCGCACACCAGATCTCACACTGTAATGGCGCCTTCAGCTATGAGCTCATCAGTGGATTCATGGGCAAGTATAGTGCCCCCACATTAGAAGGTTGGGCAGGGCAGATCACTGAAGACCTAGAGTGCAAGGACATAGCTGTGTTCCAACACCTCCCTCCCCTCTCTGCTTCATGCCTGCCATGGATCGGGCCACTTTCCTCTATCATGCCCTCTGCCACTCTATTTCTACCTTGGAGTCAATCAACCACACACCAACCCCTGTGCAGCAATGAGCCAATATAAACCTTTCTACCTTTTTTTTCGTTCCAGTAATAAAAATTGAACTCACAGCCCTCGAACTGAGCTATATCCACACCATTTTTACCTGTTAAGACAGGTTCTTGCTAAGTTGCTTAAGGTGCCAAGTTGGGCTCAGACTTGCAATTCTCCTCCCTCAGTCTCATGAGATTCTGGAATTATAGGCATGTGCCTAAGGCCTGCTGAACCTCACTGCCTTCATAAATGATGGGCACCAGATATTTTGTCCCAGTAATGACAAAGTTTGTGATGCACATTTCTTTTGCATGGTTTCATAGATGAAGCAAAAGAACATTATTTCTCTTAGAAGGAATGACTGCTTCATTTTCTAATCTTGAGAAAAGAAGTATTCTTAAGTACTGACTACATGCTTCAAGTTTAAACAGTTGTCTTCATGGATTTGGGAATTTGTCCCCATATTAAGATAGATATTTTGGCAATGCTTGGTGGAGTTGGAGCTGAATATCAGTCATCAGAGCCATGGTAGAGTGGAATGTGTAACACCAGACAATGCTGAGGGATGTTAAAATTCAGGTTGGGGGGCTGAGGAGACAGCTCAGTGGCATAAGCATCTGCCTGAGAAGCACAAGGTCCTGAGTTCTATCCCTGGTACCACAGAAAAAAATTCAGGTTGGAGAAAATATGCTTCAATTAAACAGGACTCAGGAGTGAAATGTTATGGGGAAAAAAGATCAGAAAACAAGACAGCTGCCTACTCAAGTTGACAAAGACAGGCCACTTATTTGAATCACAGCAGGCTAATTGGTAGTATTAGAAGTTAGGCTACATCCTGGAAACACTGGGAGGCAGCGGAGGTCTGGAACCCAAGCTACACATTGCGCTTGGAAGTCCAAACATTGGTACTGAGAGCTAAGAGGGGAGATTTACAGAGGAAATTGTATACTGTTGTAGTCAAGGCATGTACAAGGGCATGTATGTAATACAGATCACATAATTTATAGAATTATTTTGTAGTACTCACCCAAAAAGTCAAATGCAGGAGAGCATAAGAAGTCTGTCTACATGCTAGAGGCCA
>NW_004524663.1:6953257-6959445 GCF_000260255.1 Octodon degus | reverse complement strand
TATTTATTTCTTCCCAAGCTGACTATCTTTTTTCTACTTGCCTTATTGTGCCTGCTAGAATTTCCAGGACAATAGTGCAAAAAAGTGGTGAAAGTGGGCATCTTTGCTAGATGGTTGATTTTATGAGGAAAGCATCGAGGCTGTTGTCATCAAGCATGCTGTTAGCCGTCAGGAATGAATAATAGCTCCTCAGTCTACTTTATTTACACTTTTTCAGTCTATCTCTATGTGCCCTGGCAGTATGATTCCCTCTTGCCCTCCTCCAACAGCCATGCCTCAGCCTTACTTTCTCTGCACATTTTTCTCTCCCTGGGGTAAGGCCTTGCCTGCAATACGCACTGAAAGCAGACGGGACCTGGAGGAAGCTAATGGCTGTGTACGGATTTGCAAATATTCTTTTGCTTTTTAGGCTTCACACTAATTCATGACTACTTTCTCTGTAGAGGTCAATTTTAACTTTCCTCATACGAGAGATCCCTTTATTTTTAGCTGTGTAAAAATCTATAAAACATTTAGATGTTTTTGTTATCGTTGAATAGGTTTATGCCTTATTTGTTTGGCTGTCGTTATTTCTCATTTAAATTGCATAAAAAGAGTCATAGTAGTTCAATCCTTTGCACTGAGAAAAAACTAGAAGTAGACAAGAAAGTATTGCCTGCATTGTTAATTTGTATTTTAGCAAGTAGGCATTGGCTACAAGTATAGTTCACAGAGAGAAATACCACATACTTCTGTTCTAGAGTACTGATGCTCCAAAGTACCACTCACTAAAATTGTGATTATTGTTTTTCCTATTAAAATATTTATTGAAATGCAGAAATATGGACTTAATAGTGCAAACATGTACTTTGGAACTCTTCTTTAGCTATTAAAATTGTCATTCTTTTGTGTTTTTCTGTGAGTCATGGAGAGCCGTTAGCCTTTTTCCTTTTGTATGTTTGATTTGGTTTGGAAACTCAACACGTTCCAGCTTATATCCTTTAATATTTCAGCTATAGACTAATTTTCTTTCCCTCAAAAATTCTTTTAAAGGTGACTTCTTTCTGCCTCTTACTTTCCTACTTAATTCTGCAAACTGAAAACAATGGCAGAGACAGAATGTGGGCGCTGCAAATCTAGAACAGCAGGCAGAAAACCACAGTTCATGAGAGAACAATGATAGAAGGCTGACTAGAGGCTTCAGAGCTCATTTCCACAGATTCAACTGAGAGATCACTGGCTTCTCAGAAAAGTCAATTTCCTTCTTTCCTGGGCATGAGGCTGAAGCCTGCATCTCCACATGCCTTGTCATGGATGTGGGACTGGACTCGGGCTGTGAGTCCACAGAGTGGACGTGGACAGCGTGTGACTCTTCCAGGGAGGGCACGCCATCCTCACCTCCAGTTGCTTTGGGTAGCAAAGTACAGAGAAATTTTTTAATGCGGCAGATTCACATAATATAATATTCACCATTTAACCACTTAAAAAGTATACACTGTGGTAACTTTTAGTTCATTCACCGTGTGGCATAAGCACTTCCATAATCTAATGCAAAATAATTTCATCACCAAAGAAACACTGTGTTTATTTGGCAGTCTTCCCACCTTCATCCTCCCAGTCCTCTAGCAGCTGCCCTTAGCAACCACAGATCTGCTGTCTAAAGACATGCTTGTGCTGGACCTTTCAACTAAAATGGTTTGCTGTGACCATGTTCTGTCACTTGGTATAATGATTCCAAAGTTTAACGCTGTTGCTTTATGTATCAATATGTCACTCTTTTTATAGATCAACAACCTACTGACACAAGATACACCACTCTTTCTTTCTCCACTGATGATCCAGGTGATGGATATTTGACTTATTCTCATTTTCTGGCTATTATGCATGGCATATGAACATGTGTTTTCATGTTTTTTTTTTTTTTTTTTTTTGCGGAACCGGGGATTGAACTCAGGCCCTTGCACTTGTCACAGAAGCACTTATTCCACTGAGCCATCTCCCTGGTCCCCTCATGTCTTCTTAAACATATATTTTATATTATCCTAGGCATATATCCACCTATGCATATGCATAATCACATGTTAATATTATGTTTATCTACTTTAGGACTTGCTGAGTTATTTTTGAAAGCAGCTGTACCATTTTCACCATCTATTAATTCTCATTAGTAATGTATATGGTTTCCAATTTGTCCACATTCTTGAAAATACTTGTTGGTGTCTGGTATTTTTACTATAGGCATCTTAGTTGTAAAGAAGTATTTTAAAGTGGTTCTGATTTGCATTCCCTGATGACCAGTGATGTTAACCATCATGTCATATGTTTACTGACCATTTACATATTTTCCTTGGAGAAATGTTTATTCAAATACATTGTTTGTTTCTAATTGGATTGTCTCTATATTACTGACTTTTGTGAGTTCTTTATGTATTCTAATGTCTAAGCCATTATTCAGTATGTGACTTGAAAATAATTTTCCTCATTACATCTTTTACTTTTCATGATAGTGTCCTTTGATACACCAACTGGATGCATGTTATTTCCTTATGTGGCCTGTCATGGGTAGACCTTCTTGTATAATGTTACTATTAAGGATGTGTCATTGAATAAGGGCTAACCAACTTCATCCAAGATGACCTCATATGGAAATTCTTCATTTTAGTTATCTCTTCAGAGATCCTTTTTTCAAATAATCTTATTCACAGATGGGCATACCTGTTAGGAACTACCATTGAACTCACTATACAAAATAAATACCAAGGTTAAATAATTTCCTACACCTCAAAAAGGAGAATCCAATTCACTCAATAAGGGAATTGGCAAAAACCAAAAACACCCAACACATTTCAAAGAAAAGGAAACTTTCGTAGTCAAAAAATATTTTCAACCACATTCGTGATATAGAAAATGCATGTGAAAATCATACACATGAGAAAGGCAGAGATTGAACATCTTTTAAGGAGTATACAAGGAAATTCACTATCATTTAGGATTATCTTTAGATACTCTTCAAGATAGCGCCAGATTCTTGTCACTTTGTTTCTTGCCTTGCATAGACTGGTACTGGTCCTCAACAGGGGAGAGATGGAATTTCCAAGTTCTCTCTTATTTAGTCTTTATAATTTCATCTTTTTCTATAGCAGAATTTGAAAATGAGGACTTTCTTTCTTTTTTCTTTTTCTTTTCTTTTTTTCTTTTTTTTTTTTTTTTTGTGGAACCGGGGATTGAACTCAGGCACTTCCGCTTGCCAGGCAAGCACTTATTCCACTGAGCCATCTCCCCAGCACCCCTGAACTTTCATTTTTAATATACTATTTGAAGAAACTTAAATCATTCTCTCAACATAAACTATATCACCCATTTCCTATTGCATATTGTTTTCTTTTTTAATGTTGTACCTTTGGTAATTGTCAAGATTTTTATGCCAGCTTATTTTCAACATTGAACTCAAACCCATAGAAATTGCAGTGAAAAAACAAAGCACTTCTCCAAGTATCCCTATATCGTGCTTGCTGATATTAATCAACAGCATTCTTCTGTCCCTTATCCAAACAATAGGAGTGATTAATATTTATGCAAGATTATCATTATAATAGTCATATATATTGAATATTATGCTGTAGAATCTAAGCACTTGAAGTAAATCAGAAGGTTGTATTTTATTATTGGATAACCTTGCTCTTACTGAAAACACTATCAACTCAGTTTTTTAAATTATTGCTGTTTAGATAAGTGTGAGGAGCAGAGAGAAGATGCGTTTATTTTATTTATTCCACTAGCAAAAGTGATCAACACAGCTGAGGGGGAGGGCAGGGCAAGAAGAGCAACGGGAGTAAAACGGATGAAATACGTTATGTGTATGTATGGCCTTGCCAAAATGAAGCCCATTAATCTATATAACCAATATGCACTTTTAAAATGTGAAGAAAGGACCAGGCAAATAGCTCAGCAGATTAAAGCTCTTGCAAGCAGGCACAGGGCCCAGGGGTTCAATCCCCAGGCCTGCTGTGCTGGCCCCACTCCCGGGGCATGCTGAGACTGGGCATGGTGGCATGTGCCTGTAATCCCAGATCTGGGAGGCTGTAAACAGGAGGATCACCAAGAGTCTGGTCTAGTAGTGAGACCCTGAACACTCTGCAGACCCTTCCCTGAAATATAGAAAAAAAGTAAATAAATAAAAAGTTGAAGAAAAGGTGATAATATCATAAAGTATTTAATATTTTAATTGATTAAATAAAATGATTATGGGCAATTGATTAAATAAAATGATTATGGGCTACTGGACTATTTTAGAATATTTTGCTGAGTTTATACACCTATAATATTCAAATAATGGAACTTAACAAAAAAAAAGGGGATACAGATGAATGTCCATTTTGTATCTGTGTATTCAAAGTGGTTAGGATAAATATATAGTTACATTCTCTTCATGAATAGAGGGATTTGTTCTAATGGTGTTTGTAGGTAGGATATCATGTCCGCATCTTGCACAGCAATTAACCACTAGGAAGAATGTATGCAATGTGTTAATTATTGAAACTGTCCTACCAATTTGATTTGAAACTGTCTCATTGTTATTTGTTTCTCAATAAAATTATGGGGAAAAATAATAATAAAAAATAAATAAAATGATTGCCTATGATTATTGATCTAGTTTTCTAGAGTACAGAAATATTATTTTCCAGTAAAAATAATAATTACTAGTGCTTATTCAATGTTTTTATAAACACAATTGTGCTGAGGGTTTGTGTGTATTTCATGATATTCTCGTTAAATATTGGCATTTTATAGATGAAGAAATTGAGGTATTAGAGTTTTCTGAAATTCATGGAGCCAGTAAATAATGGTAGCAAGACTGAGTACAGCCTAAATTCTTAACTGACTCATTTCGATCCCCAAGGTTTTTGTTTATTTGTTTGCTTGTTAAAGATTTATTTATTTCGTATAGGGTCTTGCTACCCAGCTTGGACCCATAGCGATCTGCCTGTCTCAGCCTCCCCAGCTCTGAAATTACAGGCGTGTGCCACTAAACCTGGTTTGGTGGCCAGTATGGCATGGGACTGGCACATCATGTAAGAATTGCACTCGGGTCCTTGTGCTTTCCAGGCAGGCATTAGATTGCCAAACTATCTCCTCAGCCCCTATCCTCAAGCTTTTTGTCAGTGAGTCTTTTCAGAATCCAAAGTCTACTCTAAACTATGAATCTGACTTCATGAGCCAAACTGGTTTCCTCTTGGATTCTGGTCCTGGCACACTTCCAAATTCATTCTTCTTCTCATTTTAAGACATTGAAGTTTGTGCTGAACTTCCAAAAACTGAAAAAAAAAAAGACACATTAATGTACTTTTCTAGTTAATTATATTTCCTTATTTTAGCTCCTTTAAAAATCCGAGACTTTTGTAGAGAAATAGCATATTATTTTTCTTATGCTGGCTTGGCAAATGAACATATATTTTGTGGCTCAAAACAAGAAAGAACTGCTTTTTTAGAGTTTTGAAATTTAGAAGCCCTACACTGACTTGTTATCACATTGACCACCTAGATAATCAAAAATGATATGACAATCACATTGATGAACTCTCTTTTGTCATTTGAAGTAAGTATTCACAGGTTTTAAGGACTGAGCTGTGCACATCTTTAGGGGCTCACTACTTTGTCTATGACAGATGGTTACCTCCATCCTCCATGGTGGATAGGATTTTTCTTCACTGAATGTTCCCTTCAGGAGTAGTAAGACTATTCCCTCCAATTCAATTCATGTTATTTATTTATGTATCTGTTCTTGTGTATGAGATACCATGATAGATGATAGAAGGGGGAAGAGCAAGAAGTGTGTATCAGGGCCCAGGATGTCGACAAGATGTTTACAACCTTGTTAGATAGACATGATGCAGAATTAACTAGATGGAAAAAAAATCCTAAATCCTACCTAAGATTGAATATGCAGTGGGAGGCCTTTATTCATTTGAGAACTTGGAGAGAAATAATTGTAAAGTACTATGGCTCAAAGAGTAAAGAAAAAATGTGAACAAGGTATGGAAAGGTCAATATTCTCATTTTCATATGCAGCGTGCTTAGAAGAAGTGTTGGCATATAAAGAAACTAAATCTCCAAAAGAAATGACTACCTTACCTAGGGCTATCCAGAAAATAAACTGAGGAGACTACTTAAATCCACTTATACTTGACTCCAAAGTAATGTTCTTCCCC
>NW_004524663.1:6949444-6953157 GCF_000260255.1 Octodon degus | reverse complement strand
GCGCTACATAAGTGAGTTTACAGCTGACCTAAACTACATAGTGGGAACTTGTCTAAAAAAGAAGCAAGCAAGTGGGTGAGCAAGCAAGAGGCCAGCAGGATAGCTCAGTGGTCTAAAGTGCCTGCTCAGGCAAGCTTAGACAAGCACAGGGATGGTTCAATCCCTGGTACCATGTGCCACACCAGCTCCACCCCCAGGATAGGCTGAACTGGCCAGAAAGAAAAAAAGATAAACTGGAGCCCTTTTTAGGAAAATGGATGCACCTTGAGACCATAAGGTTAAGTGAGATAAATCAGACATTGAAAATTAAATATCATACTGTTTCCCTTATATGAGACACCCAACATAAAAATGAAGAGCAACGTAAAGGCAAGATGGTAGGAAGAGGGAGGCAGACTTTGTGGAGAGTGGAATGGAACCCGAGAAAGGGCTCAGAGGGGAGGCAGAAGGGAGGGGAGGAAAAACTATCAAGATATATGTGTGTACCAATCCCCCAAAGGGATATAATTATTGTATTTCACACATAAAAATAAAAATAAATGTTTTCCTGGGAAACTTCCTGGAAAGATTATTCAAAGCAAGGGTAAAATAATACCTTGGCGAAAGAGCTACATCCCTAAGCTTAGGCAGGTCAGTATATAAAAGAAAAATAAAACTCCCAGGTACCACATGCTGCCAACGCAGAACTCAGCCCCTTGAATTTACCAGGTAAATGGATAGTTTGTAGAACAGATTATTCTCCATTATAGACGCATTTGCACAAACCTCCAGATTCTTGTGACTTTTTTTTCCAATTTTTAAAGGAGAGTCCAAATCAGAAATATAGCAGAAAAAATGACAACTGATGCAGAATTTCACTTAAACAAAATAATATGAACTTCACAGTATTTGTTGTAATACACAGTGTTGTCTTCCAACCAGTTATTCATAGAGAGATGATACAAAATTTTGCTAAACAAAGTAATAAGAATTCAACAATGGTTGATGTATTGCATGATATCATCTTCAAATTAGTTGTTTAGATTACCAAATATAAATGTAAATATTGGTTAAAAGCAAAGAAAAAGTTATAAGAAATTGAAAACATGGAATTTGTGTAGTTTCATTGATTTGATTATGTTTCAAATAAGGAATGAAAGTGGTCCACAAGGAAACCTGTTTTTGTTTTGTTTGCTTATTTTATTTGGTTGTTGTTGTTAATATCATACTTCCAGAATACAGTGATATAAGCAATACTCAGAAAATAAAATATTTTACACCAAAATCAAAAAGAAATAGCAGGAATAGAGAAATGGGCAGTCTGTGTCTGATAAGTTCTATTATACGCCAGGCACTGGGTCACCTGCATTATATAGATTTAATACATAACTTTAATTTAATAAAATGCAATTCACTATACTAAGTACTTTACACATTTACCATAATGAATCTAGAGACACATAATGTCACTGGCAGAGTTAAGATTTGAGCCTCCATCTCCTTCTTTCTTGTAGCCTCTTGCTCACAGAAGAGTTGCCAGTCTTGTTTTTTGCCCTCTTGTTACACATCAGTCAGGTAGAGATGGCACAGGCAGAAACAGTAGGCATAGCAATATCACAAAGGTTGGGCAGACACCTCCTGAGGACTTTTATGAGTGAAGATTTAGATACATAAAATGGTGCTATTGAAGAGGGTCTGAGAAACCAGAGCCCTCTATTGCTCAGATGAGGAAACTGATGGCGTAAAAGGTTAAACAATTCGCCTGAGCCCACACAGTGTGCTAGAGAGTGGGAGGGAGCAAGCATGCTTTACATTACAGGAGCCTCCTCCCGGGAAATGTGTCAGAACTGTCCTTTCAATAGTAAATAATGCAACAATAGAAGGCCATCTGTTGAAAGACAGGGGAGCTTAATATATAAAAGGTATCCGATATGCCAAAAGTTCTCCAGATTCTTATCTTTGGATCGTGAAGTTTGTCTATCTTAGATTCTGATGAGTTTGGACAAATTCTAGGGGTCTCAGAACATGCGTGTGAAATGTATATGTTCTTGTTCACTGGGTGATAACTCAGCTGAATGACTGTCAGAGACACAGAATCACACATCAGTCCAGGCTGGAACACCCTTTTCAGGGACTTATGGGCCACAGAGCAAGCCTCCTGGGATGAGCTGGCTCCTGGCAGGGAACTCCTGAGGGTCCCAAGCAGCTGCTCAGCAGCAGCATCCTATAGAAGTCCTGCATTACCCAATTGAACACGTCCATGCTCACCCAAAGAAAAGGCAACCCACTCTTCCTGCATTTAGTCATGCCAACACGTTTAACACAATTTTGCCCAATTACAGAAAAGTAAGTTTCTGAGTTTGTGAGCACACAAGTCATCCTGAGAAAGAGCCAAGAGTGCACATCTGGTGTCAGAGCCCTGGATATGGTCTCAGTCAGCTGCGGGTACTCAGACAAGTTCCTTCTCTCCAGACCTCTGCAAATTCACCTGTGAAGCAAATGGGTTGGGAAATGGTTTGGATGGCTCGTTCCTGACGTGTCTGATGTGTCAGTTGATGTTTACTCTGCAACTGGCTGCTTTGTCCCAGGTATTAAAAAAGCCAAAGATCCCATTGCCTCATAGGAGATATGGTGAAAGGAACATTAATTACTAATGCCTTTCTCTATCTCATGATTTCATGATTTCATGTTTTAACTTGCTTGATCCTCACAACAACCTGAGATAGACAATACTACGTTCTTAATTTTATTACGCTTAAGAAAGAGAGAACACGGTAGCTCATATGGAATAACTTGCTCATATGATACATTTGTTAAGTACCTTGGGGACACAGCATTCTCTAGAGAAAGTGATACAACAGATAATGTTTATGCTCTCCAAAATTTATGTGGAATTCCTAGTCTTCAATGTGACAGTGTTAGGAGGAAACGCTTTCTGGTGGTGACTAGATCATAAGAGTAGAGTCTTCATGAACTCATTCTCTCTGTCTCTCATTCTCTCTGTCTCTCATTCTCTCTGTCGTTCTCCCTCCCTCCACCCATCCTGTCATCTCTCTGTCTCTCTCATCTTCCTTCTCAGGACTCAGTAAAACAATAGAAGTTTGTATCCTACAAGAGTGCCCTCACTAAAATCTTGCTTGAGTGAACCTCCCTCATCCTGAACTTCTAGCCTGTAAATTTGTGAGAAAAGTTTTCTGAGGTTGAAGCCATCTAGTCTGCAGTATCCTGTTATGGAAGTCCTAGCAGGCCTATATATACACTAAGAGTTCTTTGTTGTTTAGCCAGTAAAAATTCAGGGGGTATGTAAGTCAAGCAAAGTGACATTCAACTCCTGGCAACTCTGTGCAGGGATGTCAGGAAGAGGGAACACAGAGGGATCCCCTAGGGAGCAGCCCAAACACAGCAGCTAAGTGCTGGAGAACACATCTGGATGGCTTGTCAGCTTCCAGTCAAAACACAGCCTGAACTCTGCTCTCCCGAGTTTGCTCTCGTGCTCTTGGGATATTCCCAGGTCCTTTGTATCTATGGGATGTTTGTGACCTTGGACAAGTTGCCCAATAGGATCAATTACCTAAATCCTCCAAGTGATTATGACATAGCACATTGCTTATCAAAGGAGCTCCTTAAAAATGCCCAGGAAGAAAGGCGGTGACAAAGTAAAGCACTTACTGAGTTACTTCAAGACTCTGTGGTCTGACCTGTTCCTTATTATGCCTAAGATGTTTGAAATGCAG
>NW_004524663.1:6942273-6944008 GCF_000260255.1 Octodon degus | reverse complement strand
AAAATTAATCATAGTGGATTAAGGGGAATCATTTTGTGATTTCCACGTGCGTTCTTTCCAAGGTACCTGGCCACATTTTTTTAAGGATATAGAAATCTGAACTAAAGCATAGCACAGGTAAAACAAAACTTGAGAAGAAATAACACAGAAAAGAAGGAAAGGGGAACTCAACCACTCCCAAACAAAAGGTGATATGAAGCAGCTTTGAGAAATTCGCGAGACCTGAGAAGTTCACCTTTTTGAAATGATGTGGCAGAAAGCTGAGAACAGGCAATTATCCTCTGAAGAGGGTAGGGACTCTCCGAAGGCCACACACGCAGCGATGGCAAATGTTACACACAGCAGAAAGAGTGCTGGATAAGATGGTGTTCGGCTGAGGGGGAGGAGAAGGAGGGCCCCTGAAGTAAGTAAATCACTCTCTCCTCAACGATTTGATTTTTAAAAAAAACTTCTAGAGCAAGTTATGTGCCTATTCACAGGGAGAAAAGGAGCCCCAGGTAGAATTAACTTGGCTACTAAAAAAATATACATTTCTGAAGGTCTCAGTTCCTTCAATTGTGAATAAAAGCATTAAAGTAGATTCATTCAAGGCCAAATGCAACGTTTGTCAGTAATCATAAATAACTATAGAAAGAGAAAAAAAAAACCTTATATACAAAATTGAAAGCCCAAACGAGGTGTTCATGGGTTTGTCATCTCAATTCAAAACTGACCTCCTTAGCTAACTGGAAGAATGACATGGAAGTTCAATTTTATCAATGTTTCTATCTAGAAACATACTCTTAGAGGCAACAGCTAGTATATTATTGTTTCTTCTGCCCACTATAAAACATTTAAACAGGGTAAAGTAATCATAATAGTTGAGAACAATGTCAAAATTAGGTTCATCCTAAATATTACACAGTATCATGTACTGGGTAAGAGTAAGAAAAGAATAAGAAAAATAGTAGAAAAATAGTGAAAGACAAGATATATAATTTAGAGCTGGCCAGATATCTCAGCTGATTAAAGAGGCTGCTTAGGCAGATGCAGGGAATGGGCTTCCATCCTAGGAGTGCCATGCTGGCCCCACCCTGGGGGACACACTGAGACCACGACTGAGACCAGGTGCGGTAGCACCCACCTGTAATCCCAGTGCGTGGAAGGCTGAAAACAGGAGAATCACTACAAGTTCAGTCTGCATAGTGAGATCCTGTAGACCCTGTACTAAACACATAAAAATTAAATTAATTAATTAAAAATGAAAGAGAAAGAGATGTAATCTTGTTAACAGAATTATGCCAGAATTAATTTCTTAGTTTGACAAATAAGATCTTGACATGTAAGTATACCAGTTAACAAATCTATAGAAATGTTTTGTACTTATTTCATAACTTTTCAGTGATTCTAAAATGAAAATGTTATTTTACTGAATACACCATTGGACAACTATTACTTTTCTTAAGTTAATCTAATTGCATAACATTTATTGTAGGATGGTTTGTTTTTTTTTTAACCATCCCTTGTTCAGCACATAATCTTCCTTATTTTATGCTCACTAGTTGCTTCCTTGAATTATCTTGCATTCTGTTCTGTGGGGATTCATGCATCTCTTTGTGCCTTGCCACCTCTAGAACAAGGTCATGTAGAGGAAAGAACAGGGCTGCTCCTGAAGTACAAGATGGTATTACAGGGACCGGGGAGATGGCTCAGTGGAATAAGCACTTCCCTGGCATGCGCAAGGGCCTGAGTTCAA
>NW_004524663.1:6935281-6941056 GCF_000260255.1 Octodon degus | reverse complement strand
ATCTGTGATGAGAAAGATGAAAACTGAGAGTCTCATTTTTTATCTGTTGTGTTATACCCTCTATCTACTTCTCTGAAAATACTCTGTAGTTCAACCTTGAAGATCATTTTTAAAAATCTAAGCTTCACAGGGCCTTCACGTGGGCCATGGTCTCATGGTTGTTATAGGCTGCTCACTTGTGTTGCTTATTTCCTTGACCTTCTGCCTGCACCCTTCAATAAGTTCTATATTTTTGTGTGTCACACACACAACATATAAACATTCAAGTCACGTTAGATCAAATCCTGAGTATACTGGGTATGACCTACACTTTCCTTATTCCTCTATTTCATTAAAACACAAGTTCTAATTGTGACCAACTGGTTTGATTAATCACTTAACAATGACTTCAAACTGTAAACGCAACAGATTAGAAATAAATTGCTAAAGTATGATTTAGAAATAAATTATTTTAAACCTAGTTCTGATAATATTTCATTGAAACTTTAAGCTAAAATTAGCTTATCCTCTTTGCAACTTAGGTTTATCATCTATAAAATTAGAAAATTTATTTTATAGGTGGCTTTTGGAATTGCATAAATGATACATATGAAAGGACCAGGTACACGACAGAATTTTAATAAATGTTTCTTTTCACTCGCCTTACTGCATTTTATATATTGCCTGTTTCCTCTGAAAAAAATCATCTTATAAACCCCATCTTTATAGTTTGACTCTGTCCCCACTAAACTAAAGAGTAGTGTGGTGTTTATCAGGCCAGAGGGAACTGAGAAAAGTGGCAGCAAGGCTGAAGTCATGACTCGAGGCTCTCACTGGACAGGTCTGTGGTTTGTTAGGAAGAGACACACAGATTTTGGGCAGGGAGAGAAGCTACATTTCTAAGCCTAGCGAACAAGGAATGAACAAGTGGTTTTCCCCAAGCCTGGCCTCCCTGTCTGTGCCACCTCTATTTATTTATCCCCAGACATCCCGGACAACATGAGGAGGATCCGATCTGAGGTGTTAGCTCCATTCAGGTGCACCTGTGCAGAGGCATTAGTTCATGTCTCATTGAAGTGTTCCACATGTTTCTTTCACCTCAAGACAGCTTAGTGATGGCATTCTCACACGCTTCCCTAATCCTGGCCCCCATAAATCTTCTGCAAGTTCCTCCCTCCATTGTCCTTCCCATCCATCAAGATCTCAGCAAAATCCATTGGCATGTACAGTACATCTTTGCACCAAGCTCATTCACAAAGGAGCCCTGTCATTACTTTATTTTTAGCTTGCATTTCTCCCCACCTTTGTGTTTGAGTGGTTGTGTGTGGGGTTTATACAGTAGGGGGAGGAGTGGGTGGAGAGAGCCGGGGTCGGGGAGAGGCAGAGTAGTCTAACATGGTGAGGACTCAAGGATGGTGTGGGAACACTTAGGTGAGGGCCAGAATGAGTGGCAGTGTGGTTCAATGTGGCAGACATAGGTCCTAATTACTTCCATGAAAATCTTATTATGTGTCTAAAATGCAAACTAGCTTGGATTTTAGCAATACCGATAATAGGATCCACATGTTCAAATAATACTGTCATCTTGAAAAGTTGCCCCTTTTCCCATGTCAAGAACAATTGAAAATTTGTTAAAAAATAGAATGACTACCCAAAGAAGCAAATTAGTATTACATTCTCCCGAACTTCCTCAAAGGAGACTAAGTGCTTCCTCAACTTGTTTATATACTCTGATTATTTTAGCCATCTGCTGCCTTCTGAGGAGAAATTTTGAATTTAAAGTTTGCTACTCTAAGTTTTTCAGTGTGAATAACTAAAATAGTATGCTTAGGAGAATGACATCAGCCTGAAGACAATATAGGAGCTTCCTTAGTTTATTCCTTACAGATGCATTGATTTGAGCACACATGCAAGTGCATACACACACACACACACACACACACACACACACTTTGTCTTCAGCTCAGAGCACCAGGGCTGGGGCCAACCAACATGGGGTGTGGTACTGGGGATCGAACCTGGGTCCTTACACTTGCCTAGGTAGATGCTCAGACTCACCAGCCTGCGGATAGAGACCAAATCTGTCCACCTTCAACTCTGTTAGCAAGCTTTCCCTTGGACCCCTTCAGCCAACTTTTCCAGAATTTGTGGATGAGCTAAAGCATGGGTTTTCCTTTTGAAGCCAGAAAATAAAGACTGAAAGAAGAACCTACCTTTTTAAATATGTAGACACTGAAACAAGGCCACAAAGGTTATGCATTACCATGGAAACAAGACATTGCTTAAGAAACAAAATTAATATCATATGGACTAATCTTAATAAAACGGAGATTTATGAATTTCCCTAGTGATGATTAGGCTTAAGTGTCAATTCAATAGGCTTGGAAGCTGCTCAACCGCATTTCTGGGTTTGCCTGAGTGGGTCATGAAGTGCCACTTGGGGTCTACATCTGGTCCTTTGTTAGTTCCTGTCTGCGCTGTCACCCCTCTCTGCTTCCCAGCCACCATAAACTAAGCATCTTTGTTTCACTACACCTTCCTTCCATAATGTGCCTGCCTTGGTGGCAGGAAAGCATGAGTAGAATCCCCTAAATGCATGCTCACGCAGGCCTCTTTCAAATTGCTGGTGAAGGGTATTTGATCAGCTAAAGGAAAGCTGATGATGCACCCAGCAAGGAATCCAGAGAAACCATTTAAATAAACACAATTTGGAAATGAACAACACAGTGACTGAAGTCATAAGTGTTCCCCAGATTGAGAGTTGACTCAGTCAAGCATTCGAGAGGACCAGGCAGGTTGAGGACATGTCACTTGGAATTACACAAAGGAACCAAAAGACAAGAGAATTCAAGAAATAGAGAAAATATATTGAATATATGAAATGCCATCAAGTAAACTAGTATATGTGGTTTTAAAGCTCTGCAAGGAGCAGAGAAATGGCTGAAAACATTTAAAACTTTAAAAAATTACCCAAATCTAGAAAAGCAAATGAGCATGTGTGTCCATCAGTCTCTTCTGTGCACCCTTAAAAGATTAGACACCAACTCTCACTGAGACATCTTACACTCCCTTGTCACAGCAAAGACAAACAGCATTTTGAAATCAGTGAGAAAAACTCATTTGATAAATAAAAACTCATTTCCATAAAACCAGCAATGAATTTCTCAAGAATTATCTTGCAGGCCAGGAGAAATAGAGGTAATATATTTAAAATGCTGAAAGAAAAAATCCTAACAACCAGAAGTGCTATATTAAGAAAATTTGTTTATCAGAATCAAAAACAAGAGATAGTTTTGCAACAAATAGATACTAAAGAAATTCATTATTACTAGACCTAATTTGAAAATTATGCTAAAAGAACTTCAAGTTAAAATTACAATGACAATATAAAAACACATGAAACTATAAAATTGACTGTAAAGACAATAATATAGGTAATCTTTACAAGTAATAATATAGATTATACAAGTAATAATATAACATAATAAAAGTAAAGATAACAGTATAGGTAAAAGTAATATATACAATAAGAGAGTGAAAATTATAACCATAATATTTTTAATTGATATGCAATATAAATGACAGAAATCATGGAATCAATAACATAACTTGTAGAAAGAAAAGAAGTTCATGTGTAGAGTATCTCCCTACATGATATGATCATGTGTAGAGAAGATTTCAACGACTATATCAAAATATCATGGGAACAAACAAACAAATTCGGTAAAGTTGGGGTGCACAGATCAACATATGAAAGTCAGTTGCATTTTATATACCAACATAAAATTACCTGAGAAAGAAATTAAGAGAATCTCACATGTAGAAACATTAAAAATATGATAAAACAAAATACCTAGGGAGTAAATGGAACCAAAAAGGTAAAAGATATATTCACTGAAACAAAATATTGAGTGACCTTGAAGATATGGATAAATGAGACAATATTTCATGTTCAAAACTACCACTGTGGAAATCAGCGTGAAGATTGCTTACAAAACTATGATTAAAGGTCCCACTCTGCCCAGCTCTTCCTCTTCTAGGTATTTTCTCAGAAGAAATGAAAACATCCCACCACAGCGATCTATGTGCACCCACGCTTAAAGCAACACAATTTGTAATAGTTAAATCTTGGAAACAACCCAAACGCCCATCAGCCAAGGAACAGGTAAAAAGATGTGGTGTTCCCATACAATGCAATACTACTCAGCTGACTACTCAGCTGTAGAGAAATATAAGGCTTTTATAGTTAAGTGGGTGCAACTAGAGATCACAGTCGTAGGTGACATAAGCCAGACTTGTATGTGTAAACATCACATTGTCTCCCTAGTGTAAGATATTGAGAGAGTAAATAAGATCCAAAAGGTACAGTAGACATTGCGAAAGAAGTTGTTCAAAAGGAAAAAAAAAATCAACTGGGACAGGGGTAAGAAGAAAGAGGATAAAAAGTATGTATCTATAGACAGGAAAGCTAAGATAAGTGCACCACTAATTTCTATTTGTTCATTGAAAGGAACATTTAGTGCTTATGCTACCTGATTAATTTTGTATGCCTGTACCTGGTAATCTGAGCAATGACTTTGGCAATAACCATATGCAATATAATAACCATTGTTAGTTTCCTTTCATTTTGCTTTGGAAATCTGTATCATTTTTATTGTTTTTTCTTCTCTCTTTAAAACAAAACATTCATACTACCCAAGAAAAGTCAATTCTAAGACTCATGCCTTCATGTGGAATCATAGAAAGTCTGAGGAAAATGATAAAGTAATAGGCATTACACTGTCATGTTTTAAAATATACTGATAGTATACAAATACACCACAAAGCTTTCATAATTGAAAAAGCATTACATAGTATCCAATAAAAATGTATAATTTTTGTTTTTAAATATCAGTCTAATGCCATTAAAATGCTTTTTGTCTATAAACAATCAACACATTATTCTATATTTTTCACTTAGATGTTTTAGTATTATGTTTTTTTTTCTCTTCAGGGATTTTTTTTCTTGTGGTATCAGGTAAGAATCATACATAGTATTATTTTTTTAAATTTTCCCTAGAATTACTTGTTAAATAATTTTCTCTTACTGATTGGTAATGCTACTTATTGTATTACTATAATACACAAATTTTCATATTTTGGCACCTCAGCTGTTCACTCATCTGCTTTTCTGATCGATACTGTATCGATACCATATAAATCTAATGACTGCGGAATTATAAATATTCTTACTATCTGTTCCTATCTTTTTTTTTTTTTTTTTTTTTTTTTTTTTTTGGTACAGGGTCTACAGGGTCTCACAGCATAGATCGGACTCATAGTGATCCTCCTGTTTACAGCCTCCTAGGTGCTAGGATTACAGGCATACACCGCCACACCAAGTCTCACTTGCAGTCTCAGCGCGCCCCAGTACCGGGGCGGGCACAGCAGGCCGGGGATCGAACTCTGGCCCCTGAGTCTGCCTAAGCAGGCTCTTTAATCCACTGAGCTATTTGGTCAGCCCTTATCTGTTACTGTCTTAATGAGCCTAATTTTTTACTTTTCACTAAAGTTACTATGATTGGGCTGGGGAGATAGCTCAGAATAAGTTCTTGCCTGGCAAGCGCAAGGACCTGAGTTCAATCCACGGTTCAAAAAAAATTACTATGATTACTTTTTTAATTCTATATTGTCATGTAAATTTGGGATTACTTAATTAAGTTCCATGAAAAATCTTGTGATTTATTTAGAAACTATAATAGACGTAGGGGTTGTGGTATCTTTACAAAATAGAACATCTTCAGAGATGAACATTAA
>NW_004524663.1:6933753-6934991 GCF_000260255.1 Octodon degus | reverse complement strand
GGACACATCAGGCCTGGGGATGAACCCCTGGCCCCTGCACCTGCTTGCAGGCGCTTTAATCTGCTGAGCTATTTGGCCTGCCCTATTGTTTATATTTCTAAATATAGGACCTTACTTATTTTAAAAACTCAATTGCATTACTAAAGTTTGTTTTGATTCCTATCATCAACTCTGAAGCTAAATGTGTGAGTTTTTCCCTACAAAAACTAATTCTCCAACACCAAATGATTGCTGCATAGTGTAGCTCAAATGGGATGGACCTAGATTTAGCACAGATCTCACTGATCTCAAAATCCCTAGGTTGCTAGGTGTCCATGTTAGAAACATTAGAACTATTCCACCTGCAAAAATTTGTCATAGCACATATCTTTCCTTTAATAGGTCAGCCAGTGAAGGAAACAGCACATTTGTCTGCACCATATTATTGATGGTTATTAAGAAAAAACGTGTTGCTGGTGAGATAGCTCAGAGAAAAAACGAACTAGAGAAGCCAGGTTGAGTGCTGCACAGAGGATCAAAGCACCTAGTGCCCAAGAAATTGGTGTTAATGAACATAAATATCCACCTTCTAGAAACCAGGGTGCTATGTGACATGGCCTTATTTTGAGTCCAACATAGAAGAGTTTCTTTGTGTTTTATCTTAGGGGGTTTTACATATACAATTAGCCCCCTCCAATCAAAATGTTGTAACATCTAAAAGGATGAAAATATGTATAAACATATAAAACAAAAGTTAAAAGTAGCCATAAAAGTGAGTCCTTAGCAAGAAAATGGATGCACCTTAGGACCACAATGCTAAGTGGAATAAATCAGCTACAGAGGGTTGGCTATCATGACTTTTATTATGTGAGAAACTCAATGTATAAATAATTTAAAGAGCAAACTAAAAAAACAGATGCTAGGAGATAGGAGGATGGACTTTGTGGAAATGGGAAGAAGGTCTAGGGATGGAGGGAGATGGGATGGGGAGGACACGTCCAGAGGGCAGGTCAGGAGACAAGTGACGTGTGCATGCACCCATTCCTCAGGATGGGTATATTCATTATGTGTCATGCACAATAATAAAAAATGAGATAAATACTATCTTATAATTAGAATAATTTTGCTAGACTAAAAATACGAACAAAACTCAGAAGTGTAAACTGAGGAAATAAAGCCTGACACAAAAGTGGCTAGAACAGACTTTGTTTATACAGTGTCCAAACCAGGCAAAACCCACCAATTCCAATAGCTACCAA
>NW_004524663.1:6923064-6933318 GCF_000260255.1 Octodon degus | reverse complement strand
ACTATCCACAAATTTAAATGACTGCAGAAGACATCTATTTCTCAAATGTGTGTGACAGGGCCAGGCATGAGGAAGTAGGTCTAACCAGGTAGCATTCTTGCCAGACACAATGGCAGAGCCAGTAACTTCATACTTTAAAACACTGCGCACTAATTCCCAGATCAACGAACACACAAACTGAGATTACAGACATTATTCTGTCTGCAATAATCAAACAAAATTATTTGCCATCGCTACACACCTTTTCTTGAATAAGTCAGTAAGTAAAGGAAATAGTAAGCTTATCTGTGACACATCCCTGAAAAATTTTGAAAAAGAAACTGGAACTGGAGAAGCCAAACTGAGGGTATCTGTAGGATTAGAGCCCATTTTTCCTACCAGTATCCACGGGCTTGGCACCAGTGAACATCCATGTCTACCTTGCTGAAACCCAAAGAGTATTTGACATGCAGCATTAGCAGTCTCCGATGAGTAAGTAGAGTTCTTGCTGGATGAATACATG
Source organism: Octodon degus (assembly GCF_000260255.1). Taxonomy (NCBI): domain Eukaryota; kingdom Metazoa; phylum Chordata; class Mammalia; order Rodentia; family Octodontidae; genus Octodon; species Octodon degus. The sequence continues at coordinate 6,932,816 of NW_004524663.1, read as the reverse complement.
TTTCCTTTCTGAAGATTATCCTGTCTTTTCTTTCCACTCTTAAGAAATCTTGAAGGCATATAGTCTCTGAATGAAGGAGAGAGAAATGTGAAAAAGAAAGAGGTCTTAAAATGGTAAAGAAGGTAACTGGCTGATCAGTCAATGCTTTACACTGTCAGGATTTGTTCTGGTATGAAGAGAATGATGATTTTCTTAGCATTGGTATGTTTAGTATATTGAAAAGAACACCAACCGTACACCCTGCATCAGAATCACTGAGCACAAGTCACTGCTGTGGCACTCACTAATTTTATGACTTATCTGACTTACCAAAGCTTTCCCTACCTGTAAAGTGGGGAACAGTAATTCCTATCCTATGGCATAGACAGGAATCTTGGGTCACAGACTTAAATTTGTAACTTGTATCCACTTGATTTGCTTTTCTTATTTTTAGCTTTTATGTATTTGGTATAGTGTCTCACTGTGCAGCTGTGACTCCTTGTGATCCCCTGTTCAGCCCTTCAGCACTGGAATTATAGGCATGTATCACCACACCTGGTCTTAGTAGCAAGCTCAGTGTGCCTGGCGTGGGACCAGGACAGCATGTGGTACCAAGTATCGAACCCACGTTCTTGTGCTTGCGTAGGCAAGCACTAAGACCCCTGAGCTTTCTCCAAGGCCTGATTTTCTTTTTAAAAATGTTTAAATTTATTTATTTATTTATTTATTTATTTATTTATTTATTTATTTGGTATAGGGTCTCACTGTGCAGCTCAGACTTGTGATTTCTTGTCTCAGCCTTCTCAGTGCTGGGATTACAGGTATGGGTCACCATGCCCAGTTTTGGTGGCCAGCAAGGCACGAGCCCACACTGCATGCGGTAGTGGGGATTGAACTCAGGTCCTCATGCTTGCCATGCAGGTGCTTAGACCACAGCACTATCTCCCTGGCCCTTGATTTCCTTTTAATTGCAATCAGTGAGTGTCTGTAAGAACTAAATGATCCACTTCTAAGTATTTATCTGAAGGGGATTTAATGAATGGACTGACAATGTGGGCAAAGTTAAGGAAATCATTGAGGTAGAAATATATAGGATTTAGCAAAACCATATCAATTACCTCTCATAAGCCTCAGTAAACAGAAGACAGAAACGTTTCCAGAGTCAGAGCAAGAGCCAGGGCACTAAAGTAAAGGCTGCTGACCAGAAGTTGTAACCCCAGTACCATAGTCACCTACAGAATAGCATTCTGCCAAGGCAAACTTAGCTGAAACAAACAACTTTCTTGACTCTTACCCTTCCCAAGTGCCTGTGTCTTTCTGTCAGTTTCCCATTGACAGAACCCAGCCCTCCCATCTTCCCCACCTGACAGTGTCTCCCATTGTTTGAATTCAAGTAAAATTCAGAGACTGTGAGGAAGTAGATGACAGATATAATTAGTAATCCTGCCCTAGAGCACAGAGCAGGAAAGATACAGTAGGGTAGCTCTAGGTGTGGGTGACAGAAAATCTTTGTCACAGCGCACAACCATGACAGTGTAGAGAATGAATGATGACTGAGAGCAAGAGGGGCATTCAACCCAGAGTACCCAGACTTAGGAAGACTCCTAGGAGTAGCACCTGAGAGTAGAATTCTCAGGGATTATTTAGAATATCAGTGAAAGAGGAAAAGAGCATTCTACAATCTGAGGTACAGGATCTCAAGATAAATCCTGAGGGAATTTCACTGACCTTCTCAAACCCAAAAGCTACAACTCTTGTTGCATAGGTCCTGCTTTACCTTGGTCTTAACCATCCAGTAGAAAAGTATGAAGATGAAATATAGGCAGGAAAGCCATGCTGTTATGTTGAGCTGTGGGGACTCGGGTCAATAATTTCTGACATTGCCAGTTAAACAGAAGACCCAATGCTATTATGGGCTACTGGACTCTTTTAGAATATTCTGCTGAGTTTACATACCTATAATATTCAAATAACGGAACTTAACAAAAAAAGGGGATACAGATGAATGTCCATTTTGTATCTGTGTATTCAAAGTGGTTAGGATAGATACATAGTTACATTCTCTTAATGAATAGAGGGATTTGTTCTAATGGTATTTGTAAATAGGACCTCAAGTCCACATCTTGCACAGCCATTAACCACTAAGAAGAATGTATGCAGTGTGTTAGTTATTGAAACTGTCCTAGCGATTTGATTTGAAACTGTCTCATTGCTATTTGTTTATCAATAAAATTATGGAAAAAAAAGAAGGAAAGAGCAGAAGAGCAGTTCAGGCAAGGAGCTGTCTCTAGACAAGGCAGTTTTCTGGGGGAAATGGAAAGACATATGCGTCACTAATCAGAACTTCATGTTGTTTAACCATGTTTAACTCCTTGGCCAAGCACCCCACAAGTAATGAATGGTTGATTTATTTTTGTGCCTAACCCTATTCAATGGCTTTGTTAGTTTTAGTTATTATTTCCCACCAATCCCTATTGGGAATCGGGCTGGGCTGAGATTTTGTGGTCCTTCTTAATGCCAAAAGATAGAGGAACTGAGGAGGCTTTCTGACCACTTATGATAGGAACTTCTGAGAGCCTGGGAGCTCTGCTGAATGCTCCCTTCAGGTAGCTGGAGGTCCAGGTGTTCTCCATGCTATGACATGGGATCCTCCAAGCAGCTAGAATTCCTTATCGGCTGCATTTGTTCTTTCAGAGTCACCATATGTTCTTTCCAGTGGAAGGTAGACCATCTGCTCAGGGTCCATTCGAGAGACGGGTATCCCTTGCCCACTGGAAACACTAACCCTTGTCTACTTCCGCCTTCCTGGGAGTTCCATCTAATCACTACTCCATCACCAACAACCGCCCAGACATTTCTCTCTCCCTTATCCATTCACTTTCCTACCTTGTAACAGTCTATAGAAAGCTAAAGGTTTTGGTGAAGACCAATAGATTGTTATTGCTCCAGCAGTTTTTACAAAGTTTTTGCAGGAATAGAGGTAGTAACAATCTAAGTATTTGGAAACCTGAGGAGGAAAAACTAATTTCTTAAAATTAATTTCTGCCGCATCTTCTTGCCTGGTGGATTTTATACTATCTGTTGTCTTTTCTTTAGCCATTCCTTCCCCAACTCAACGCATAATCTGGCCACTTTTTATACTTTGCGTCTCAGCTTACCAGAACTTCCTCTTTCTCCAAAACTTAAAAATTTTTTCAGGTGTCTTTTTTATTCCCCCCAGCATCTCACACTGTCCAGGTTGATGGTTTGTGTTTTCCAATGATAAGTCTGTCTTGTTTATCTTATTATTATCCTTAGTGCTAGTACATAGTAGGACTTTTGTAAATATTAGCTCACTGAATGAATAAATGACTGACTAAACAAACCAATGAATGTTCTCATTGAAATAAATGTTCGTAAATTATCTGGCCACCCTGCCTACTTTAGAGAGTTAGTCTAAAGACCAAATGATTTAAATTACATGGAAGAATTCAATGTATTAAACACATGTTTGTGCTATTCTGATCTGAGGTCTCTTGCTAGTCCTCAACCATCACCACCCCATAGAGAGAGCTTACTTGTGACTCTCAGATATAGTAAGAAGCAAATCAAAGTGTTGTGAAATCCAATTCCTAGCAATACAAAGGCTCTTAATATTACTTTCTGTCCCATCCACAAGCTTCTTTGAGGTATAACTACTATACTAAAAACTTCATATAATTAATATATAAAGTTTTGTGAGCTGGAACACACATATATATCTGCAGTATCACGATCACCATCCATTTAGGTAGCAAACATCTATCTTATCTCTCACCTCCAACTCTGTCCCTTTGTTTTTACAACATTTTTTGTTTCAGAGAACTCTTAGGAAATCTGAATTGTTAGTAAGAGTTTAAGTATGTACTCATTACTATTAATTACAGGTACTGTGCTGATAGAAGATCTCTAGAATTTATCCTTTTGTAACAGTAACTTTAGGTTCACTGAGCAGTAAGGCCCCACCCTTGGCATTGAACCCTGTGGTGGCTGCCATCCTATTGCCCATTTCCATGCCTTTCAGTATTCCAGGTGTCATATACAAATGGAGTTGACCTCTGCTTATTCTTATGTGACAGTCACATCACTGGTATGATGGATTCCAGGTACCTCTCTGCTGTGAGGTAGATCCTAAATGGTAGGATTTTTTTTTTCCTTTTCAAGCTTGAATAATATTGCATGTATATGTCACAGTTTCTTTCCCCACTTAAAAATAAAAATCACACTGAAATATACCTCCCCTATTAAAATGGCTACTCTCAAAAGCTAAAAGGTAAGTATTGGTGAGATTTCTCAAAAAGAATTTTAAAAACTACAATTTGAGCCAGCAATTTCACTTACTTGTGTTTCTAGGATGAAATTCCCCACCTTTCCAGACCAGTTAGAAACATAAACACTTTATGAAATGTTACTGCCTGCTCTGTTTCCAACTTCTTCTCCTCTATGCCTCCGTTTCCTTTAACAAATTTTATATCAACAAAGCTCACTCCAGCAGTCACAAAGGGTGCAGCAAACATAGGATGTGTAAAGGATTTCATTGTCTGTTTTCCTTTTCCCTCCTTGTCATAGTCTCAAAGAAGCCATGTTGTTATGAGTTGATTAAAGGAAAAAAGCTAACCTGTCAGAAATTTGCTTTTTGTAGCACTTCAGGAATTTGGGTGGTATGGCGAGACAGACAGGCTTTTAAAATTCTTCTATTGTTGACCCCGACTTGATGAGTGACACTACCGTGAGGGTTCCAGCTGCAAGAGGACACCATCAGATCCTCCTCATGTGGGACAAAAACACAGCGGGTTAGTTGATGCTCCTTTTTTACTTAATACTTGCATTTTTTATAGCATACCAAGACCACTCATCGGCCAATTTAGGAGAAATTTTAAGTCAAGAAAGAAAACACAACACGGTAGGAAGAAGGAAGAAAAAATAGCAACCATCACAAAGACACTCATGAAATATTTCTAAGCAAATTCAAATGCTTGCACTCACTAGTTCCATCGCAGTATTTTGATCTATCTCTGTCTCTGATCTATTACTTACTCTTCTCTTACACACACACACACACACACACACACACACACACACACAGAGTCTTAAAATTATTTAGCCTTAAAAACATTCTTTTCAAGCCCTGTTTAAGACCACCCCACTTCAATCATTGTCATTGTCCTGTTTTTAAAGGATCTTTAATCCAGACATTTCTTCACTACAGATTGCAAATTCCATATTGTAGACAACTTTAGAGAAGAACTAAGTATATCTGTACCCACAATCATAGTCATATTTTATTTTTATTAAAATGTTTAGAAGTTTATAAAATGTTCTTTCAAACTCCAGTCCAAATGCCAGATTTTAAACTCTGAAGCTCTTGTCCAGCCTACTCATTAAGACAGAGAATTTCTCACTTTTCTCTGTTAATTTTCTCTTGACTCTTGTGCATGATTTATAATACATGCCTTTCTTGGTGGCATTTATATCACATTTTTCCAAGGGACCATATGCTTCTGGAGCACAGAATCCCTCTGAATCATTCCTCACCCTTTCACAGCTTCATAACCCAAAACACCATTCCTATTTGTAAAACCTCTTTTAATGCTGCCATCTAATAAGCGTGATATCAGTACTTGTCTTGCTCTCCAAAACCAACTTTCTTTAGGAATTTCAAGCCAGTGAAAAATGTTCTGGAGAGATTTCTCAACTAAGCTTTATTATAATCCAACATAAAAATCCCCAACATGCCCCAGCATTCCTTGAATGAATCTCATGGTTTGTGCCCTGAGGCCAAACTCTAGGAGTACCAACTGCTATGTGTGGGCACTGGCCTTCCCCTTGACTGTATTCGGTGGGTGTGGCACAGTCTGGGAAAACTGGGGATAGCAAGCAGAAGGTAGTTTCCAGTGGTGCTTTTCTGTGAGACATGACAGCATTGATTTTTTAAAAAAAATTAAGACTACTGGGGAGCCCACAGTGAGTCCGCAAAATTCTGCACGGTGTTATGGTGCAAAGTAAGAGCAAGAGATGTGATGGCAATACAGGGGGCATTTGGGGTCGCCAGATGTTTGTGGGGAACAAAAGGTTGCAAGGCAGCCAGAACCTGCATTTATTGATGACATTTATATAGAAGAAAATAGGAAAGGGATTATCAGATGACTCAGAGGGTGGCAGTAATCCTAAGCTAATGAGGATCTTTTGTTGCTGAGGACAGTGGGGAGAGATAGCAAGTTGGTAAGAAGTCTGCCCTTTCCCCCAGATGGAACCTTCTTTTACTACTCTGTTCTCAGGAACCAGGACGTCTTCAACTGATGTAGTCTTGCCCTGGAGCAGCACAGAATCACGGGATCCTTGAAATCTCAACTGTGACCAGAGGCGCAGGAAGCTATTGTGTTTGCACATAGGCAGCTCACATGGCAAGATACTAGGCCTCAGACAAGCCCTAACTACAAATTAATCATTATTATTTTTAATGTATTTTAGTATACAGTCTATAAGGTCCCACTATGTAGATTGGACTCATAGTGATCCTCCTGTTTTCAGCCCCCCAAGCGCTGGGATTACAGGTGCTCCACCAAACCCAGTCTCAATTGCCATCTCAGCATGCCCCAGGGTGGTGGGGCCAGCACTGCATGCTGGAGATTGAACCCCGGCCACTGCGCTCTGCCTAAGCAGGTGATTTAATCCACTGAGCTATCTGCCAGCCCTACAAATTAATTATGAAATGATTTTCCTCAAAATTTATATAGAATTATGCTCAACAAATATTACTTTCATTGCTTTCTTCTGGTATAATTTATTAATATATAATGTACTCACAATAAGCTATAAAAATACAGCCCCCAAAAAGTATACACACTTCACAAAAATAAAAATAGTATAATGTTTTGCAACATCTGTGTTACCCTCATGTAGGGGACCCTAAAGGATGTCAGAAAGTGCAGAAAACCCACTGTGCCACTGGCCCTTAGAGAAGAAACTGAAAGTGCAATCTCAATGGACACTTTGGCCAAGGTTACCAAAGCAGCCGTTCACAGAAAAAAAAAAAAAATCTGGAAATTAATGGCCACCACTTGGAGTACTTCTCATAACAGCAGAGGCCAAGGTAGCTTGTGTTAATCTCCTGATGGCCCGATAAATTTAGTATTAAATTACTTATGCCAGTTCTTCTTTTCACTATGTTGTATCTACAGTTTCAAGGACTCTGTGAATATAGCAAAACCTTCATCTCTGAGCATGATTTTCTCCTGAAACATGCTTCTAATACGAAGCACTTGTATATTGATATGAATTTCAGTAGTACAAATAAAGGAAACTCAGGTGATTTGTTCCACAAATCAAAAGTATTCATAAAAAAATGAATAAAATACTATAATACAACATAATAAAGATAATACAAAATATAAAGAAAAATAAACAAATTAACATGCACTTACATCTGAAAATGCACATAGTGGAAGTAAAGGGAGATAAGAGAGCAGGTTACTGTGTAGGATAATTTTCACAATCATTAATAGCATCGCTGCTATCTATTGGCTCAATGGAATCTTTTTCCTTTTTGTGCTACTTTAACAAGGAACATATCCAATGACACTTGTGCCTCCATTGCATTGTCATTAAGTACATTCACTACTTGCTCTTCTACACCCTCATGCAAGTGGTGCTTTTCTACAAAACCTTGTACTGTTCCCTACATTTTCCACATCTCCCTAATCGCATTTGGGGTGAAGGAATCTTCAACCTTTCTCTCCTCTGCCACTGCAGGCAAGAGTTTCTCCATAATCTTTTGCAGTGGAAAGAAGATCACTCACAATTCCTCAAAAAAGAGAGAGAATGAGAGAGAAGAACCACGGAGAGAGCTGTGATTGTGTGACATTCATATCACGTATTGCTCATGTTGCAAGATATTGCTCATTTAACAAGTTCAACTTTATCAGAAATGTTTGCTCCCTTGGAGAATATGCAAAGAGTAATTTACTCACAATCCAAGATTTTACTTTACTTTGGCTAGTTTGACATCAGTAAGATTGTGGACACAGTGAAGATGACAAGAATTTCCACCACCTTTAACAGTTTCTTGGGCCATTATTAAATCTATCACTACTTCTAGTCCTACCTAGACAACTGTTGGTGTTTATCAATTTTAATTGAGTGTGCATTGTCTAGGAGTACAAAGGTTACTATACACAGGTACCCTATTTTTGCCTAGCTTGTTTCACTGAAAATAGACATCTTGAATTTTATCTATGTTCTTAAAACTGTTATGCTTTAAAAAATAGAGTAGAATCCCCTTGCTTGGGCACAATTATTCTGTGATTTGCTTTTTGATAGACACTTAGACTGTTTCCAGATTAAACCTTGTAGGTATATTTATGTATGAGTCTGCGTGGACAATGGTCTTCATATCTCTTGGGTAAATACATGACAATGGAATTACTGGGTCACATAGAGGGTATAATATATGTTTTGCTTTAGAAGGAAACAGGCAAATTGGTTTCAAAAGTAGCTATACCACTTTTATGCTTTTACTATGGATGCTTTGATGTTGTTGTTTTGGGTACTGGGACTTGAACCCAACGATTTCCTATTGAACTACATACCCAGATTTTTTTATTTTGAGACAGATCATGTCCTTTGCTTTATAAGATATACATGGTGGAAGGTAGTGATTTGAAGAAAACGGGCCCCTCTGTCTTCTCAGAGTTAACTTTGAATAAGTCCTTCTTCCTTGTTTTTGCCAATAAATGGCTTCCTTTGATTTGGTCAGTAGTGAGCAAATAAACCTGAGCTTATAGATATAAGTGGTTGGTAACACCCAGGCCTTCCATTCAGGGAAAATTAATGATAAATGTGATTGTCACAATTTAATAAAAGCCTCTTGTGATAAAACTTTACTTAAGACCATATTGTGTTACACAGTGAGAGTTAAGGCAGTGGGCATCATATCTTATTCATCTTTACAAATTTCCTGCAAATGTCTCAGTTTTGACATACACTAAATATCTACCAAGTGTCTAGATTGGAAGCAAACTAAATATAGCTAAGTACATCAGCTCTGAAGAGTACTTTGAGTAAAAGGGCATTGGAGGAGGATAGGATGGAAATGTACAGGCTACAGTGGGAAGAACACTAAATGCAGATGACAAATGTTAGACGAGGACTGCCTTACAGAGGCAAGGGACACAGACAAGGAGAGTAGTGTGTGAGCACCCTTGGAAGGAGGCTCTTCATGCCTGATGTCTCAGGCATCCTTCTCTCATTGCTGGAACAAAATACCTGACACCCAAAATTAAGGAGCAAAAGGTTTATTTAGCTCAGAGTTAGTGGAGGTTTCAGTCCGTACTCAGCTGGCTCCTAGGCAGAATGGCACAAGGCAGAGGACAGCCCCAGAAGGTGGCAGAACACGGCAAAATGCAAAGGGGAGAGCTGCAGCACAAGCAGCTAGAAGCCTCTCTCCCCTCCTTATATTGTCATGCAGATTATCTGCCCCCAGGTGAGTGTGGCACTCATACCCGTAGTCCCAGCCCTAGACCAAGAATTAATCACGAGGGTCGGCCAAATAGTGCAGCAGATTAAAGCACCTGCTTGTGTAGGTAGACGCTATGGCATGGGTTTGATCCCCAGCATGCCATGCTGGCCTTACCCCCTGGGCGCGCTGAGATGGCGATTGAGACTGGGCATGATGGTGTGTGCCTGTAATCCCAGCAGTTGGGAGGCTGAACACAGGCAGATCACGACAAGTCCGATCTATGTAATGAGATCTTCTA
>NW_004524663.1:6890075-6922964 GCF_000260255.1 Octodon degus | reverse complement strand
ATATATATAATTAATCACAAACTCTAGAGGCCTCCCACATGAGGCTTTGAAGGGACACCTAGATACAAATCATAATAGATCATCTGCTTAGCAGAGGCGTGGGCAGGGGAGAAGGAGGAGAGATTTCCTAGCAGTTCCAGGTTTTCTTCTGGCATTTGGCTAATTGGTCTCTATGAGAATTAGTAGAGCTCGGAGGAGGGGAAATTGGGAAAACCCGAACCATGTCAAATGGAGTGAAGAAAGAAAGCAAACCAGAAGGAAGCAAATGGAAGGAAAAGGTCTACCTATAAGTCAGTAAGACTAAAGCCACCCATGACCTGAAATAAACGTTTTTGTCTCCTTACAGATAGAACTTCACCCTGACGATATGTGCCCAGGATGCCGAAAGGAGAGTCCCAAAGCTTCATCAGGCTCAACTGAGCTTCACTGCCTTCTCTGCGTGCACACAGCAGTCAGCTCTCTGCTTCCACCTACTTCATTCTTGTGTCCTGACATCCTTCTTAGTGATCGATGCCCAGCACCCACGCCAGCCTGAGATGTCAATGGGGGTCGGCCTCAAAGTCACATCCCTCGCTTCAGCGTGGCAACCTTTTCTTCTTGACCCAAAAACTGTCTTCTTTTTAGCACTCTTGGCACTGTCTGACCAAGAAAACAAGCATTCCTATTCACTTTTTTTTTTAACCTCCCACTGGCAAACATCTTTTAACAGTTTCATTTATGTTATTTTCAGCAGTGGATCTGGGGAAATATCTTCCCTATTCACCCAGAAATTATGGCGCCATTCTTCTGTCTTTGTCCTCTACTGAGAAGCTGACAGGTAGAGCCCAGAGCAGAGATTTGTTCAGAACTATTCAGTAAACAATGAAAGACTCTATGAGAACCTTACCTTCCTGTGTTGTCACTATTTCCTCATATTTTAATAAAAATCTGGTGATTGGAATTTAAAGTGGAAGATTAAACAGTATCTGTCATAATAAGCACAGGTGGAGAGGACCTTTTCCACTCTTCATTTTGCTTGTGCAAACTTGTATTGCTGCAATGCTTTTGTCTTTATCTTCACAGAGGGAACTAACACAGGGTATTTAATAGTGTTCTTTAACTATTTAAGGACTGTCGTTCTTGAATGTTTTAACCAAATACTTCTTTCCTGGTACCTATGCTAGTATGACTTATCAGAGATGGAAAAAATGGACTATAAGAAATGCTTTCATTTAACATGTACCTTAGGAGCATAAAATTTATGTGTCTTATTTTCTTCATCACTGGATAATGAACACCTGAAACTTAGAGCAAGTTTATTTTGGCTCACATTTCAGGCCATATAGTCAGCTGGCGCCAAGACAGCACAGCATGGCAGGTGGGCATAGTGGAGGAAAGCTGCTCCTGGCATGGCAGACAGGCAGGGACAGAAAAGACAGAAGGAGAAACAGCCTGGTAGGCCACTGTCGTGGCTGATCCATTGCATCAACTTGAGAAGTTAAAAGCTTAACTAAATTGGCAAAGCAATTACACACACTAAGGCACGGAGGCCCCTCCCTAGGGCATGGAGGGTCCAGCCTACAGTGACTCAGCACTCAAAGGATTATAAAAGGGAACTGAGGAAGGCTGGAGAGTTCCACTTCCTCGGAGGAGCTCCAGACTTTGCAGTCAGTGTGGAAGGAAGGGAGAGGCTTGCTAGAAGTCACAGCTGCAGCTCCTCCCTTTGCTTGTTGCTGTTTTCCACTGCCATGAACTGCTACCTTCTGCCATATGCCAGTGTGCCTTGGCACCAGTAGAGAATGGACTGAAACCTCCACTAACTTTGAGACAAATAAACTTTTCCTTTCTTAATTTTGGGTGTCCAGTGTTTTGTTCTAGCAATGAGGGAAAAGTAACCGAGACATCCACACCTCCAGTGACCTATCCCCTACAATCAGGCTTTACCTCTCAGCATCACATTTGGCAAACTCAGTAAAACATCATATCCTCCCTGCTCTGATCATCTTTCAAATGCTCCTAAGAGCACACAAGGCTTTGAAGGAACATTGAGATATAAATTGTAACACCATGCCTCTTCTTACCTAGTGACAGCTATGATTTATTAAATTTATACAGGGTGATGAGAAGATGTAAAACCACCTGAGTTTACATCTCATACACATTATTGATCAACTTTTAACTATAGTTCCAGAGTACCCATAAAACTAAGTGTACAGGAAGCTAGTTTAGCTCTGAAATCTATCCAGTTGTTAATGTGTACTCCCATTTTATAGAATCCTCCTCCTCACAGATAAGCTGAGACTTTAAAAAGGAAACACTTACAATAGAAATAAAACGATCCCTACTGGCAGAGAAGAAATAGAAAGGGAAGAATTCCAGGAAAAAGATTCTCTCGAGGAAGGAGAGAGGAAGAAAGCTTCTCGGCAAGCTGAAATCACTGTACCTGGCCAACCTTCCCTCTAGTCTGAAGACCTTTCCTACAGAAAAAAACAGTTCAAGTACCAGCAAAGTGGAGCAAAATGTTATGTGTGTGCTCTCTACTAATATCTTCACATTGTGTCACTGCAGAACATCACTTAGAACCGCAGTAGTTCTGTATATCTCTTGGTGATTCACTAACAAACTTTCTTGGACGATCTGTAATAATGGTATTTTACTCAGCTGAGTCGCTTCCATGATTGATCTCTGCAAGACTCTGTCAGGGGCTTCTTATAGAAGAGGATTTCTACAGAATCACAAGGGAGAAACAGTAGACTTCAGACACAGTCAGCCAAACAGTGTTTCTTTCAGGCTTCATCTAAACAGCACTGCAGTTCCCTAGTAAGTGGAGACCAGGTACTGAAACCGGAACTGATACCAGCCTCACAGAGTATGAGATTCCTAGTTTTCTTTGGTACCTCCATGCATCCTCACGGCGGATAACTGGGTGTGGATCTCCTCTGCCATGTGCTGCAGCCATCCCGTGCTGGCGGGCATGAATTCCCAGTCCCCATCTCTTCCCAACCTCCCACTCAGGGACATCACCACAGTAGTTTGAAATGAGCCACAGCGAAAGTAACTTCAGCATGGAAAAGGCCAAATATTAAAAATCAGGATTTTCTCTGAGGCAGTTGTTAATTTTGCATCAATCCTCTATCTCCGTGTACATATATATGTATGTGTATAGACATCTACCCATCTAATATATACAGAGTATGCCAAAAATGTATACACACTTCAGCAGTTTGCTGTACTGATAAATGTCTGGAAGCTAATGGCCACCACTTTGGACACCTTTTATAATTATAGAGGCAAATGGTAATGCATGTTAATCACATGGTGCTTCAATAAATTCACTATTAAAATACTTACATAAGTTTTTATTTCCATGATGTATATATTGTTTGTTAGACTCTATGGATTTGATGAATAGCTTACACATATATGTAATACAAATGTTAATATATGCAACAATATATCCATGTGTGTAGGTGTATGTATATTTATCTTAAACTGTACTTAAATTTTTCTATCAATCATATTTGTTGTTATTAAAACATTTTTACTTAAAAGGACCTCTTGGCATAATGTAAAAACTCACATGCTTCCCAAAATTCTCAATAGTTATTGTCTTAATTGCTTTTTCATTTCTGAGGTACAATAACCAATATCCACAAATTTTAAAAGAAGAGATTTATTCAGGCTCACATTTCAGTCCATGGTGAGCTAGTTGCAAGGCAGATTGGCATGGTGCAAGGGCTGGCATTGGAAAGTCACTCATCCCATGGTAGCCAGCAGCAGAGTTCAGGGCAGAGCCAGGAAGGAGAGATGCCCTCTCAGGTCGTGCCCACAGCTGCCCTCCTCTTCTGACCAGGCCTCCAGCACCAGCACCAAGTCAGCTCTACCACCACTATGATCCAATTGCCTTCCACAAACTTCCACTTCTGAGTACATAAGGTGGGGAGGGCATCCAGCTATAAACCATGCCATTTACCTCACCCAGAGTAGACACCAAATAGTGGCAACAAATATATGCTTGGATTAAATAAACCTCAGCTGACCATTACAAGTAAGCCATGTGTTCCAAATGTGTACAGAAGATGATTGTAAAGAAAGCCCGAATCTCTATAAAAATAAATAAATAAAAAGACAGTAAAAGAAAAAAGGACAATAAAAAATATAACCTTCCCTCATTTTCAACCTTTTTCACTCTTACAAGTTGCTGGTATCCAGGCCTCAACCTCCGCTAGACTCAAGTGTGCCCCAAGTAGGGCTGCATGGGTTCGTCCCAAACAGTAGGACCTGCAGAAGCTGGAGCAGCCACCGAGCACCTGGCCTTCAGGTCCAGGTGCTCACGACTTTCCTGTTAACACATGTAATTGGCTCACACTCCAGTGGCTCTCAACAATGGAAGAAAGGTCTTTGTGAATATGGGAGTAGAAGGGAAAATCTTAAATCAAATTGGAAGCTTAGAACCTGCCAGATTTAATCCCTTTTTCCTTCTCCTGTCAGAGCTAATGAGTGGATTGCAAGGTTTTTCACCTCACAGCTGATGTGTTAAACACCTCAGATAATAATAGAAATACATTTATATAATGCTTTATATGTGTTGGCTCATTTAATCCTCACATCAGGCTGAGGCAGAAATATAAGCCATGTTTTACACTGACGGAAACAGATGCTTGGTGAGATCAAATGACCTATCTAAAATCATGTAGCTGGTAACTGTGTGGTTTTCCTAGTTATACTTATGCTCTTTCCTCTGCGTTTTCCCGATGGTTGATGAGACAAAATGGAATTCTGCCTTTTAGCTACAAGTGCAAGTTAGTTATCGATTCAGGCAGACTGAGGCAAAGCTAAGGACTAGCTACTCCCAGTCCTGGCTACTCTGACCTTCTGCAGTTGGTACATAATATTTTCTAAATCAGACATAGTTCTCAAAATGTCAAGCCTTTGAAATACAAATGCTCATTTACACTAATACATAAACCAGTCCTTAAATAACTGTCTACATTTTCATGTTAGAAGTAATTAAAGGAAGACTAAAACCAGAGGATGGGACCTCACACACTGGGCAGCTGACAGAAGAACAAGTTGCAGGCACTGGGTTTTTGGAAACAGAGGTGGACTATAGCAAATAGCAGCCAATTCCACTCACAGGAATGGCTTGGTTTCTGACATCATAACCTAGGCATGTTACAAAGGAGATCTGTTCCAGTGGCATTTCAAGATCTACCCATGTCAGTTGAGCCCTTTGTGGAATCTTCATGTCTGCAGGCAAATTAATGATGACATCACTCTTATAAGGAAACTAATATCTAGGCTCATTTGTTCAATAGAGTCAGAAAAGTCTTAACCTCAGCATGTCAGGTTCAGAGAGTTGATGTTTCCTCTTCCCTGTGCTTTCTCTACAATGACTTCAGAGGCGTAATCCAGGAGTTGGCTATGAGACGAAGATATTTTACTCTGTTTCTGCCCACTCGCTTCTTTGAAAATGAAATGCAATTCTCCCATTAGTAATAGAGGTGATTGTGATTGCCATGTAGATAAACACAACACGGTTTCGCATCTTGTCCATTTTGAGTTATTAAGAACTCCCAAGAAGCAGCTCCATTGAAGGAGAATGCAGGTGCTCTGATCCCATGCCAAAGACTGGATTTTTTAAAAAGTAGGGTTTTCATGTCAAATCCAGAAAGTGGAATCTCTTGCCATCATCAAAAATTATCTACCATGTAGAATAACAAAGGCAGTGCACACTTGATGCCAACTGGAGCCCTTGTCCTCCAGTGGCATCGCCAATCACAAACCTAATCAAGCATGGAAGCTGTTCTGAAAGGATCTAAAGAGTTTGCTAACCACAGCTCCATTGTCTCGCCAGCTTTTTGGCTGTATCTTTAGAAGCCTGGAATGCAGTGCTATGTTAAGTTTTTAAAACTTTTCTTCTATAATAATACACCTAAAAACTTCCTGAAACATATTATACTTACATAAAATCTTCTTAAAAGTAAATTAGAGAAGTAGTGTCTATCTTGGGTACTTTATCTGCTGAAAAGAAGTCAAAAAGTTATGTATAATCCCCAAAGGGTGACTATGAGAAAGTGCCTAGCAGTAACACTGAAGGGGAAGGCACAATCTATGCTGATGTTAACTAGGTTAAAGAAGTTTAAATTAGCCATTCAGACTTAGCATAGGTGGGTGCCCATGCAAAGTTGGTGCTTAAATTTTGTTTGAGACTCACTATACATCCAATGCTGCTATAATGCAAATTAAGCCCGAGAGAACGCCCATGCTGAATATCCAGTAATATCCTACACATTAAGTAGAAAACCCTTACAGCAGTTTCAGCCTGATGTGCTCAGATTCATCTTGGTCACTCTCAGAATAAAAGTTTGTTAGGCTCAGAGTTATCTTTGAAAAGTGTATGAACACCTGCACTGTGATTAAAAGTCCAGAGATAAACTTGTATTTCTGGCCAGTTGATTTTCAGTGAAGGTGCCAAGACCATTTAATGGACAAAGTATGGATTCTTCAACAAATGCCACCAGACCAGCTGGATATTCACAGAGAATAATAAAGTTGGAGCCCTGCCTTACATAATGTATAAAATTTACTCAAAATGGATAAACAACCTAAATGTAAGAAGTGAAATGATAAAATTCACTGGAGAAAGGATAGCAGTAAACCTGCATCTCCTCGAGTGAATTTGACATTCATTACACTAGCAACAAAAGAAAAACATAAAAAATGGAAATTCATCAAAATTCTAAAATTTTGTGCATAACAGGACATTATAGATAACCTGTAAAATGGGACGATATATTTTCAAATTATACCTCTAGTGAAGAATGAATATCCTAAATATTTAAGGAACTCTTGAAATTTGCTAATAAAAAGGCTATCCAATCGAACACTGGGAAAAGATTTAGATACAAAGTTTCCTAAAGAATATAAACAAATGGCCAGCAAGCATTTGAAGAGATTTCCCATGTCATTATTCATTCAAGAAATGCAAATCAAAGACACAATGATATAGTACGTCATACATATCAGGCCAGCTAGCATTAAAAAAAAAAGGTAGGAAATAACAGTATCGATGAGGGAACAGAAACACTAAAACATTGCTGCAGGGAAAGTAAAGCGAAATAACTGTGGAAAACACTCACCTCAATATTCTTTAAAGATAAGGATGGAATTATGCGATAACATGGCAATTCTATCCCCAATTATAACTAGTACTCATATATACTTGTTAAAAGAAGCATTATTTACTGTATTTTTAATCCCAAATATCTTCCAAGAAATGAAAATTTTCAAAACATGATATATCTCTACACTGAAATATTATTCAACCACTACAAAAATAAAAAAAAAACTCTGATAGCATGCTACAATATCAGTGAAGCTTGAAAATATCCTAGGTGACAGGAGTCAGGCCCAAGGCTTCTATTACATACAACTGCATTCTTTTCTCCCAAATTGGCCTTTTTCTACTTATATATCTATTTTTTCTTCTGTTGTCTGAGTATATGTGTGCAGGACATCATGTTCACTGCCCTTTTACAGGGACTGCATGTTTAAGAAAGATCCAGATTGGGTACACACTTAGAGACACAAAGGAGATTGGTCGAGAAATGTGAAGTAACTGCTTAATTGTTATGGGATCTCATTTGGGGTTGATGAAAATATTTTAAAAACTAAATAGAGGTGATTGCTGTACAAATGGTAAATGTGTTAAATGCCACTGAGTTGCTCACTTTAAATTGGCTCTGGGGGCCGGAGAGACAGCTCAGTGGAATAAGTGCTTGCCTGACAAGTGCAAGATCCTGAGTTCAATAAATAAATAAGTAAACAAATAAATAAATAGACTAATTTTACTCTAGGAGAATTTAACCTCAAATTTCAAAAACACAGATATGGGCCTGAATCAGAAAATCCTTGGAATTTTTCAAGCCCATTATGAATTTTGACCTCTGATCTGATTAATCCTTTTTACTCTCCTTCCACTGTTTCCCTTCTTGTTTAGAGGTATAATTTTTTGTTCTCAGACTTTGGCATTAAAACATCAAACATAACCAGAAGGCAATGTCAATACAACAAACACTATGCCTCTCATATAACACACACTATCCTCTCTTGAAAATGGATGCCTAAATCATCTTAGTTGCTTTCTCCTTGCTAGACTAAAATACCGGGCCCTCAAAACTTAAAGGAGGAGAGGCCCATTTGGTCCACAGTTCCAGTCCTGGGTCACCTGGCTTTATGGCAGACTCAGCATCACAGAGCATAACAGAAAGCTGCTCGCGTCATGACAGTCGGGAAGTAGAAAGAGAAGAGAGGAGCCTGGGAAGCCCATCTGCCTTCCTAGGTCACGCTCTGGTGACATGCCTGTAACTGGGTCTCCCTTTCCGACAGCACGCTCGGTTACTGAACTCTTATTGGATGAATCTATTGATGAGTATCATGTCCCTAGGATTCAATCATCTTCCAAAAGCCCCACCTCTGAGCAAATGAGAGGGTTGCAGGGACATTCTAGGTCTAAACCATAATATGAATATGTATTGTTTTGTTTGTCCAGAGGAATACCACAATTCTCCCTCTGTGTGTCAGGTTTCTCCAAAGAAACAGAACTAATTGGATGGAGATAGATGATGAAGGTGGTGGTGGTGGTGATGATGATGACATAAATACAAGAGACAGATGATAGACAGACAGACAGATAGACAGATAGACAGACAGAGAGATAGAAGGAGGCCAATAAGGAACTGACTGACAAGGTACTGCAGGCCAAGAACCTTCACAATACACCATCTGCAAACAGAGAAACAGGAAAGCCAGTGATATAAGTCATTTCAGGTTCAAAAACTGTAGAACCAGAGAATCTAAAGGCATGCTTCCAAATCTGAGGCCCAAGAACCAGAATCTCAAGGTTTAAAGATAGAGAAAGAAGATTGTCCCAGAACAAGAAGACAGAGATTTGTTCTTCTTTCAGTCTGCTTTACCAGTGTTCATTCCTCAAAGGACAAAAGGATACTTGCTTTTTTTTTTTTTTTTTTTTTTTTTTTTCGGAACTGGGGATTGAACTCAGGCCCTTGCACTTGCCAGGGAAGTGCTTTTTCTACTGAGCTATCTCCACAGCCCATTAGCAGAAAGGTGGCCAGGTATAAAGTCTGTTTTCAGGACAACTTGGATTTTCATAGAGCAGGTGCTGATACTACATCATCCGGGCATATGAGAGCCATTTGTGTCCCTCGTTGTCTATCAAGATTATGACCAAGTGTGGGAGCTTCGGTCATGTAGCTTGTCTCAATGTCAGTTTTTTAGCCTCTTTGATGGGGACACTTAACGGTCACTGAGACACAGACACGTGGGGGCCATCTTATTGCCACAGTGTCTAATTGTTTCAATAGGCATGCTACTGGCCTCTACCACGGTCCAGCCCCTTGGGTTTTCCTCTGGCCCTGTCCAGACCATGTAGAGTAGCTTGATCTTTCCAGAAAATCCTGGTATCTGAATGCAACATAATCTGGCTGCTCCCAGGAACTCTTGAAGATTTTCTTATTGGTCTTGGGATGGAGCAAATGATCCAACGTTTTTCTGGCCATGGGGACAGGTGACCCTTTGTTATGATGAACCACAGATAATGGACAAAACATGATTCTCTGGGGGTTGCAGCTGAAAGGAAAAGAAAATGTGTGTTGGGGTTTTTGAGTTTGAAGTCACTGTCAAATTTTCTCTGTGGTCTTTGACCTTTATTTACTCTCCAAATATTCCACTTTTCTTTCTGGCTGCTTTTGAAGGTCAATGCTTATAAACTACAATGTTTATGGACTGCAAATTCTACTTGTATAAAAGTGACCATTTACAGAAAATGTTACAATTTCAATTTGTTCCTCAAGCACAAATTAATTCTTTACACATGATTTAAGTTGGATCATCAGTAAATCCTGTGCAAACAGGTGTCATTGTAATTTTCAAAAGTGATGTAATGTACAAGTAATTCCAAATACACGTTCCACTCATCATGCTTACTGATATAAATGTTTCTCTACACTGATGTTAGCTTTGTTTGTGTGAAAAGATCAACAGCAACAGCTGGAAAAGCCAGAGGCCAAGACATCCATTTGGTCTGGAAGTCTGCCCATGGAACCCTCTACCATCTGCCTTTCACAGCTCCTGCAGCATGGTCCCGAGCTTCTGCAGACACTTACTAAAAGTAGGATGCTTATTCACTATTACATACCTCCTTCCACCTGCACTTGGGTCTGTCAACTTGAGCACTTCATCTCTTCCCTCCTGTGAGCAGTGAGATACCCTGAAAAGGCAGTGTTTACTGTGTCAAACCCCTAGGGAATCTATCTCTAGGGAATCTTCTCATGAGTTCCAGGACATACTTAGTGGATAAAGCTATGATTTTTACTATAACACAGGGATGACATTTAATGTTTCATTCAGATGTAATTCACATGAAGCCATTATACATATTTAATGACTGCAACTTGATGAACGTGCACATATGGTCTGTTAAGCCATAATGATATCAAGGTAGTAGACATAGCTATCACATCAGAAAGTTACCTTCTATCTTATGTGTCCTGCATCTGTGTGTGTGTATGAGCATGTGCAAACACTTATGATATGAGATTTGCACTGTAATTGTTTTTGTTTTGGGGGTTTTTTTGTTTTTGTTTTTGTTTTTGTATTTTAGGGAAGGTTCTACAGGGATTTCAAGGTCTAACTACTAGATTAGACTTGTAGCCTCCCAAGAGCTGGAGTTATAGGCATGTGCCACCATGCCCAGTCTCAGCTGCCATCTCAGCATGCCCTGGTGTAGAGCCAACATGGCAGGCCTAGGGATCGAACCCCCAGCCCCTGTGCCTGCTTGCAGGGGCTTTAATCCACTAAGCCATTTGGTCAGCCCTATACTGTAATTTTTGAGAGCACACTAAAGTATTATGGCCTGCTGGCATGACACTATACTGCAGGTTTCTAGAACTAATTCTTTTTTTATGTATTTAGTACAGGGTCTACAGGGTCCCGCTACACAGATCAGACTCATAGTGATCCTCCTATTTTCAGTCTCCAAAGCATTGGGCTTACAGGTGCACACCACCATGCCCAGTCTCAGTTGCCATCTCAGCATGCCCCTGGGGCCAGGGCTAGCACAGCATGCCAGGGATCAAACACCCGGTCCCTGTGCCTGCCTAAGCAGGTGCTTTAGTCCACTGAGCTATCTGGCCCACCCTTAATTCATTTTTCATAACTTAAATTTTAACAACTTCTCATTTCTTGCTCTATCTCACCATCCTGTATACTCTTTGCTTCCATAAGTTTGACTATTTTAGACTTTGCAAAGAAGTCATGTAAGTTGTCCTCTTCCTGACCTATTTCACTTACCATAACATCCTCCAGGTTCACCCATGTTGTTGCAAATGGCAAGATTTTTCTTTCTTGAGTCTATATACTATTTCACTCATACATACATACCAAATTTTCTTTATCTCATCTGTCAATGGGCATGCAGTTCATTTACCAGCCAAAGGTGACTGATTTCTTGGGGCCCATCTCTAGGAGTGCTTTGTCCCAGTGTTGTCCTTGTGTGTCTCCACAGATTCTATTTCCAAAGATTAGTTACAGACATTATCAACAAAATGGTTCCCACAGTCAAATAATTTCTGGAAAAACACAGGGTAAAACAAGTAAAATAGGTGTCTTTGAAGTAAGACTTTTTCACCAGGAATGGTGATGCATGCCTGTAACCCAAACACTTTGGAGTTACTGGCAGGAGGATCATTTCAAGTTTGAGGCCAGACTGGGCTGTATAGTGAGTTCAAGGGCAGCCTGAACTACACTGCATGACCTTGACTCAAAATGAAACAAAACAAAACATTTCAAAATTTGAAATATGCCATTGTTGGTGTGAATTCTTTCAGGGGAAGCAGCAAGCAGTGCAGCCCAATTTGACTTCTGAACACTTTTTTTGCTCAGTTTCTCATGGAACAAACAATGAGGGGAAAATACTTCAAGAGAAATAGTGATCCAGGCTGCTCTGTATCAGGCTGGCAAGTCCACCCATCACAGCGGAATATGAGGTCAACACACTGATGATAACCCTCCACTCTCAAGAGTATTAACTTGAAAGTATTTGTTTACTTCTATTTCATACAAGAGCAACTCCTGAACACTCACATGTGTTGTACACCGAGGGATATAATGCTCAGGTCCTCCTCCAAGGAAGGGCTGCTCCTCAGCTGCAGTGAGCAAACAGCCCCAGCTCTTGGCTACACGCATCCCATTGCAGACTTACCAGGTAGCCACAAGTAGCAAGGAACTAAAGGCTCAGCCACTTTGGCTTAATGTAGGATAATTTCCTGTACAGATTTTCCTCCCATACTCCCTCCCCTGATGCTTTGTCATGCATATATTAGAGTTTTCCTTTTGCCCTGACAATACTGTGTTTCCTAATAAACTTCCTGTCATGGGGTTGAGTCATAATAAATATATTCAAAATATTAGAGAGTCTAGTGTATGTCATTCATTGCTAGAAGCAGTCTGAAGAAGCCATGACAAGAGGGACTCTTCAAGCTGGGCCATTTACTCTGCAGATAGCAAGTAAGGAACCTATCATTAAGTTGTAGTGGAGTTCAGATTGCTCCATGCAGGAACAGACTGTCCCACTGCTAAGACTTTCAGCAGAGGCTAATTGCTGAAAGGGGTAGAGGCATAGTGGGTGCTATGTGCTGGATATTTGGACATTTGGAGGAAATAAGAGGTAAGAGGATAATGATATTAGTGACTGTTGACAAGCATTGTTGGAGTGCTGCAGAAAGATAACGAACATTTGAGAGCAAAGGTTAAGAAATACCAATTTCAATAAATTTAAACCAGACAGGCTAGAAAGAGGCCACTTTGTATACAAAGAAATGTCTAGGAAAATCACGGGTCAAGTTCAACCAGGTAGGACTGAATGGAAATGTGGTTGAATGTCCAGTTAAGGAAAGTAGGTTAAACCAAAATCAGGGCCTTACTTGGGGGGGAAAAAAAACCTAAAACAGGGAAGGGGATATATGAATTGGTGGAGGCTGCAGTATTGCGGGTAGCAGCTGTGGGGTTGGTAATCTGCCCCGCTGAGAGACGCAGGGGACAGGCACCTACAGCTCTGCATCAAGGTTATGCCATCAGCAACAAAGGACTGTATGCCTTCTGAAAACCATTTGAGTTGCTGGTAGACCTTGGGAAGTACAACATGCCTAAGCAGATACTACAGAAGGACCTTGGAACCAGATCCGCCCATCACAGACAGATTCTACCTGATGCCCCAAATTACAATGCCAGGTAGCCCCACTAATAATTGACTCCAAGGCTGACACAGTATATTGGGGGTAAAGCATGAACATTAAGGTCAAAGACTCCCACAAGCACATCACTGTTGCACAAGTATTCCTCTTTCAGTGTTTTTTTTTTCTTCTCTCTTTCACTTTTCATCTGTGTTCATTGCAGGGGTCGCCCAGGGTCAGCTGACAGGAAAGTGAAAATACTAAGTTTGGTCCAGAAGAACTGGCTGTCTATGTAGACACAGCTGCACTATCTTAGGGAGAGACTTTGATGACAGAAGTGATAGAACTCTTCCAATGGCAAGAGTTTTGTGCAGTGAGTGCACTTAAGCCATTCATTTTCCTTATTCAAAAGAGCAAAGATTCAAGCTTAGTATATATATATAGGCTTATGGGCAGCCCCAAGTGGCTTGTGCAGTTGGTCCAAGATCTGGAGGGGAAAATGTAGGAAGGACAAGGAGGCTGCAATTCAGTCCTGTGAATGGATGTATGGAAATGAGCACGAAGAGTTCTTTGTATGTTGACTCCCAACAGACAACACTATCTATCCAGTTAACATTGGCCAGTGCCTGTCATTGTCGGCTGCAGTGCTGACACAGTGGGGCATGAGTCAAGTCAAAGACAGGTGGAGGCTATGCATGAACAATAGTAGGCACCCCGTTTATCAAGGCTGCTTTAACTACTGCTACAATAAAATAGACAAAATGCCAGAGACAGAGACTACACTGAACACCCAGGATGGCATGATTCATCAAGGACACAGACTGGGTACATGGTGACAAGTTGTATACATCGTGCTCTTTTATCTTAGAAAGGTCTGTGGTTCTTTCTCTCACTGAAATGCTACTGCTCCATGTACAAGTTTCCCTCCCCTGTCCATGGGTTCTAATCCTATCCAAGTAACCAGAGCTTGAGTCCCTGGCATGGGATACCCCAAACATCAAAGGATAGCAGGAGATTCATTTTTCACCAAGAGAAGAGTAGGAGGACCTATGACCATGGGACTCACTGGCCCTTTCATGTACCACAGCATCCCAAAATGCCAGCCTGTCAGGCAGGACATTAGAATGTCCTCAAAAAGTTATAAAGTGCCAGCACACAGATAGTAATCTGTGATCACAAGTGCCACCATTCAGGGGTGGCAAATGATTCACAACAAAGACTTACATGGCAATGTGTCTCTAATTGGAAGAGTAAACATGGACAGGAACCTAGGTGGGGAGAGAGTACGACTCTCCATTCCACCACCCTATCACCTGCTGAGGATCTTTACATTGCCTAGTCCCAAACTCTGAGTTCCATGTGGCTAGAGGTTCTGGTTTACCAGTAGGATACTCTATCACCCCCTTGAAACAGTGAGAATAGTGTTATGTCATTAAGTACAATTGTTACCCAGACACTATGGGCTCCTATTTGTATCCATGACCAGCAGATTACAAGAGCAGAGCAGTTAGTGTATTGGCAATAAGTAATGAACTCTGGGCTGGGGAGATAGCTTGGCAGTCTAAGTGACTGCCTGGAAAGCACAGGGACCCAAGTTCTATCCCCAGTACTACACGCTGTGCCAGGCCCGAAACCAGGCATGGTGTCACATGCCTGAAGTCCCAGTTCTGGGGAGCCTGAGACAGGAAGATCACTGCAAGTCTGAGTTACACAGTGAGACCTTGTATCAAATAATAAAGAATTAACTCTGATCATTAGAACAAAATAAGCTCACTAAATAAAAAGAGGGAAGGAACATAGAGGGAACACAGGTGATTCACTTGCTGTTTCCTTCCCCAATCTGACTGGATAAATGGATAAGTACAGCAAACATAGTCTGAAATATGTAGGAGCAGGGACCACCTCTCTTGAGCATGATGGTTGCATCACATGAATCTGTACACCATGGCAGCAAGGGATAATTTATCGTAGAGTAAATGCGACTGGATGCTGAAAGGCAAGTGAGTCCTCTGTCTAGCTTTGAGCCCAACCATATCAGTACGGATGCTAGAACATACTACTCACTTCCCTGTTCTAACCTTCCCTCAGGAAAGGAGTCCTCCTGAATCCAGATAAGGTTGTTCCCCGACTACGTAAAGTGGATATGAATGGCAACATGGTAGGCACAATGGACTTGCTGACTGGCTGGGGGAGGGGCATTAGCAGAGTCTCTGGTTATGGGTTCCTTCAGGCTCAGCCCCAAGTGCAGGGTCTCAAGGTCATGCCTCTTTATTTCACATTACACCTAGTGGCTGAGCTTAAGAGCATGTTTATCTGGCCCATTTGACTCAATATGGAGCATCTGATGGTCAACGTCCCATAATAGCTCCCCACTAGGTGACCGCCTTATGAGTTCATTAAGTTCTCTGTCTACCACTGTTTTCTCTCAACTTCCCTGCTTAACTCTTAGTGCTAATAAATATTTTTACACCAAACTCAAACCTAATTGTCTGCTTATAGAAACCCAACCCTGTTGCAGCATGCAAAATGTAGGTAGGAACAGGCAAATATTTCTTTTTTTATCCATAATTTTATTGAGAAACAAATAGCAATGAGACAGTTCCAAACCAAATTGGTAGGACAGTTTCAATAATTAACACATTGCATACATTCTTCCTAGTGGTTAGTTGCTGTACAAGATGCAGATGTGATAGCCTATTTACAAACACCATGAGAACCAATCCCTCTATTCATTAAGAGAATGTAACTATATATCTATTCTAACCACTTTGAATACATAGATACAAAATGGACATTCATCTGTATACCCTTTTTTGTTTAGTTCCATTATTTGATATTACAGGTGTGTTAACTCAGCAAAATATTCTAAAAGAGTCCAGTAGTCCATAATAGTATTGGGTCTTCTGCTTCACTGGAAGTGTCAGAAATTGTTGACCTGAGTCCCCTACAGCTCAACATAACAGCATGGCTTTACTTCTTATACTTCATTTTTTATACTTTTCTGTTGGAAAATATTTCTACTAGTAATGAATAACATTTATGAGCACTAATATGAGAAAGAAATTTTGCTGAGTAGTTTATATAAATTGTATGTCTTGCTTTAGTAAAAAAATAAATTTATGGGACAGATACTGTTGCCCCTACTTTATAGATAAAGGTACTTCAGGCACAGAGAATTTATGCATCAAGTTGTATTTCTAGAAGACAAGAAACCAAGAAATTGATTACTGTATACTTTAAAAATTAAAATAGAAGATAAGATCAACGTGAGGATCTCTGTAAGCTGTGACAACAGTTCTAAATTGTAGTTAATCACCATTAAAAGTGTGTTAGGACCTCTGCAGGAAGGAGATAACGCATTCAAACTGATAATTTGACAGGCTAAGAAATTATTTGCCAGTATGGATTTGTACAGGGAAATCAAGAGAAATAGTATGGTACTATAAGCTGTACCAGGTGTTACTATTGTGTAGTCTAATGCTCTGGCCCAGTCTAGGGCACATACTAAATGGATAGAATGTGCAGATTCATACTATGGGAAGAACAATAGAATGGGGTGACTCATGCTATCAGCAGGAGGTGCCTTGCTGCCTGTATACTAAGTTAGCTGTTCTTTGCTTGTTTGTTTGTTTTGTATTTTAGGGAAGGGTCTACAGGGTGTTCAGGGTCTCACTACTAGATTGGACTCATAGTGATCCACCTGTTTGCAGCCTCCCAAGAGCTCACATTACAGGAGCGCATCAGCACACCCAGTGTCAATCACCATCTCAGGGTGCCCCAGGGGCAGGGCTGGAACAGCAGGCCTGGGGATCAAATCCCCAGCCCTTGCACCTGCTTGCAGGCTCTTTAATCCACTGAGCTATTTGGCCAACCCATATATTATCAATTCTTTGGATTGAAGATCATGAGATAGAACAAAGAGATCTATTGGTGTCATCACTACGTACTTTAATCTATAAAACCTCCTTCCTATAGTAACCTGAAGAGCTGATGAGATTCATTTAATCTGTTTCCACTAAATCTAATGGGCAACTTGGTTGGCTGGCATGTGTCTTTTATGGATTTTGCTGGGTGGTACCATTGACCTCAAAAGTACTGTAGAATTCTCGCTTAACAAATTGTTGACATTTCACATTAGACTTGGCCAGGAACTATACTTGGACTTATACAGGCTTCTTGTGGACCTTCCTTTGCTAGTCATTTCAAGTAATCTTATGTTTCCTTGTTAAGATCTGTTTGTCTTAATGAACCCTATCTCTCACAAAAGCTATCTCCAGGTATTTTCTTGGGTCTCTTGAGAACTATCTGCTGACCAGCACAGAAAATACAGCTGCACGGTTGTACCTGAGCAGAAGCCAGAGACAGAACAAAGAGATCTATTGGTGTCATCACTACATACTTGGATTTTTTGCAGCTTGCTTGAAGAGCAAACAGAGCCACCCAGAACAACTGGTGAGCAACTTAAGGGAGGTGAAGAAACTGAAGATAAAACAGACCTCAGTCAAGGCCTCTCGATTTGCTGGCAGAACCCAGACTAATCCCACCCCTAAGTATTTTCCTATTCCCCTGACCCCTGAAATAATAAAGGGGCAACTTAATTTTTTCATCACATTGGCACTTACTTAACTGCAGATGCTAAAGTCTTATGCCACACACATGGACTCCTAATTAACTTCCTCATGTGCTTCTTATATCACTGGTCTCCCATTGAGCAATTGTCCTTGGTTCCAGCTGACTTTCAATGAAATAGTTCACCTGTATGGCAGAGAATTCTTTTCCCCTAATATTTCATTTTTTAGTAACTTCTAACAGGCTAGGAAAATATGAAGAAAATACTGTTAAGATGTAAGGCATTCCTTCCTTGAGGGGACAAAGGATGTGCAGAAATGGAGGAAAAGAACAGCTTTAGGCTGATAAATTAGGAAGTTCTGTCTGGTATCAACAAAATCAATTTAGTGAAATTATATAAAGAAAAATAAATTGTTTTAATTAGAAGGAACAGAGAGGAAAATGTTGCACAGTCAATGTTGATTGAATATCTCCAACGAACTAGGCCTTGAGCTAGATGGACAAACAGACATAGTTATGTAATCCTCCTTATGATATTATGTACTAAATGTGTATAATAAGTATGTGAGTTTGGCTGTCCAGTATATAGTCCCGCTCTATCTAGAAAGAGCAATTATAGTATCTTATAGGAAATTTTTTCTCTAAATTCTTAACCACAAGGTTGAAATATGATAGCCACATTCCCATCATCATGATTAGGCCCTGACTGACTTATACTAGTCAATGTATTCTGCTTTCCTTTATCAATTTATTACAGAGAGTATAATAAATACACTGTGTGACTTACACAATGGAACTTTGTCTTCTCATAGTTCTAGCAGGCAGAAGTCCAAAATAAAGTGTCAGGCTTGGCTTCCTGTGAGGTCTCTTCCCTTACTTTGTAGATGGCTGTCTTCTCCTCTCTGTCTTTGTAAAATCCGCCTCTGTGCTTGTTCGAATCAGCTCTTCTTATAAAGATTCCACGCACAGTGAATTAGGGTCCACCAATATACCTCTTTAAGTGCCTTATTTCCACTGGTGGTCACAGGCAGCTAGTGCTTTAAGATGTGAATTTGAGAGGGGACACAATCCAACTCTTAACACTCCCTTTGCACACAGTCATTGGTTCAGGGATGTAAAAGTTCTATAGCCAAGGTCCAGGATACTCTAGAAAATGTGTCTTCAGACTTCTGGGAAAGAGGACTTTCCAGTCATCCACTGGACTAGCTAGTATTTAGATATGAGGCTCGGTGTTCCTGCAGCCACTTTTACAACATGAAGAAAGTAAGCCCAAGTCATCACGTGAAGAAAGGAAGAACAGAAGATTTGGAGCAATTGTATTTGCATGCATTTGAATCTCTGCACAAGTCTCAGATGTATATGATGCTTATGCCATACGCTTTCTGTAAGTTAAGACAGCATGAATTGGACTTTTGCTATATTTAACATCAAAACTCCAAACAACATATCTTTGATTTTTCAGAGTCACATAGATAAGTGCTAGAAATTGAGTGTACCTATGGTAGATGCTAAAGTCCTTTACCAGCTAAACAAAAATATTGTCTTCTTTGGAGAACCACAGACTACAAGCCAATCACAACTACGCCTAAATTCTACTGAGCCTTGTATAATAAGATGATGGTGCCTGTCCTTCTAGAAGACACGTATTTCCTACACACCCCCAACCAAATGTGTGAGAAGGGTACTTAACATGACACCAGCTAAACACTCTGACCACCCATCTGGCTAAATCTCCTGGAGACTGAAGACGTGACATTTGCCATAGTCAGTTATTTTAAAAAGCCAAAGAGTTTTATGCCCTCCTTTGGGTCAATTAAATTCAACACATTTACTGTGCCAGGAATTCCCCTGTATACTGAAGAGGATATGAAGATAAATCCACAAGGTCTGAGCCCTGGGTATTCTTGCAGTGAGGGAAGCCTCCCAATGAACAAAATACACAAAGAAATAACCTGACACAGGATCATTTGTAGCTGGTGAATAAGTATCCTTGTGAAGAGAAGCAAAAGGAGCATACTGCTGCAAGTTGGTGTTTACCAATCATCACTGGAGGGGAGGCTACCTCAGTAAACACTCCCCGTTGAAGCAAGGAGGCCACTACAAGTATACAATATTGTGCACTTGTCCATGAATGCTTTCCTACAATTGACAATAAAAAATATAGAAAGATATAAAACCACATGGGGATTCTGACACCTCATCATAGTCTATCATCTTTGCCAAAGGAAAATAATAAAACTATAGCTGTAATAACAATGCAGTACAATGAAAACAACACAGGCAATTAGAGAATTAAGAGCATCTAAAATCATTTCCTAGGAATGTCATCTTTTCAATAATAATATGTTTGTGTTCTGGAGTTAATCTGATTATGTGACTTACAAACTGAAAAGACCATTTGGCTTTCTGCCTTTCAGTTTTGTAATTACATCCTTATTCTATGAACTAAGGACTCCTGGCCAAAACACATGCTTAAAAGAGAACCCAGGAGGCCAACTTTTCAAAATCTAGAGTGACTGAAAATCTTACAATGACAATGTCCAAAAGCACAATTATTGTTTTCATTGTTTTTGTTATGATCAAATATTTAATAGAATTGGACCAATTACAAAGTGCTATGATAATTGCAAGACTTATGTGCACAGTCTCTTGCTTTACAGAGCTTATAATTCAGAGAAAAGCTTACCACTGAGGCCTGACCCACTGAATTGGGAAAGGAGAAAAGGATTTTTTCTGTTTCCTTTAAAACTGATATGGCAAATAGTCCACACAGATAGAAATCAACTTTATGAAAAATGGCTCATCATAATTTATATTATGTTAAAATGTATAGCTTTTGGGGTTTTTTGTTTGTTTGTTTTTTAAGTAACTGACTAAAAAGAGAACAGAAAAATACAAGAGTGTTGCTGAATCATTTTTTTTTTTCAGTACTGGGGATTGAACTCAGGACCCTGTACTTGCCAGGCAAGTGCTTATTCTACTGAGCCATCTCTCCGGGCCATGGATACTATTTTATACAAGGATTACTCCTCTCCTGGTTGGCCCTTACTGTACAGGTACAAAGGCTACAAAAAAAAGAAACAATATAAACAGACACAAATAACTTTTTTGCTTTTTTTTAAACATGCATTTTGTAAGCTTAGTTTGAGCTATTCACAAGCTACTTCTCTATTCTTCCTTAAAAAATAACTCCAATATTTTATAAAGATAGAAAAATCTACAGGAAAAAAAGCAACCTTCCTTAAAGGGATATACCTTGCTCCAATTTAGTTCAATCAGAACAGCATACTCTTCACCGCTGTTGCTCCTGCTCTACAGCAATACCTAGAGGGATGCCTTATACGGGGACTTATTCAAACTTCTAAGTGAAATGAGAATCATGTGCATTCATTGACCTTGGCATCGGTGCATCTGACAACCTGCACTACACGATGGAATTCTGATCATGTACTTCCAAGTGTTTCATCCCTATGCCTCCAGGTGAATGCCTTGAGGAATGTGGCTCAGAGAATGACCCTTCTGGACTTTTCTGTCATCCAGGTTCTCCTTCTCTTTGGGTTCCTCCTTATGTTTCTACGTGGCACAATATTCTTAATAGGCAAGTTCTCAGATTACCAATATGCATTTCCAAAAACTCCAACTTCTCTTTAAATAGGAAACCCTATCTTCTCTTTAGAAGTAGTCACATTGCTCCACTGCTATGTACAAAAAGCCTTATGACGACTAATTAATATACAAGAATTGATTTCCTTCCCAACCACGTGGTTGAATCTTCCTCTCTCTCTCTTTGAGATCCTTCTAAAGCAGCTGTCTCTAGCTGGAGCTCATCCATGGTGAAGAGGAAAGGATTGTCATCTATTTGCTTTTGGTAGGATGGAAAGCTTCCATATTGGTATTTACATTGAACTTGAAGCAGAAGTCAATACAGACTTCAACTGCTACAGTTCATTTAGCAATTTAAGAGTTTATTTCCTTTACATTTCATAAGCTACATTCATATCTGAAATGCTTGGATATTAGCAAGCAATATAAGAATCCAGGCTATGAGCTACGGAGCAATAAGGTAACCCCTAGTCTCAGGCAGGAACCCAATCTAGAAATTAATATTCTGTTGCTTAGGCAGCACAAAAGATTCTTGATAGTCCCAAGAACTATGTCCTAAAATCTTCTTACATTCCCAAACACATATGTCATGTAATTTGTCTCACAAAGTACAGAATAAAGTTTAAATGACACTTGAAGGCATAAATGATTATTTTTCCTATGCAGGATGAAAATCATATGCATACCAACCTAGATACAGTTATTTCTGGATAAGAAAAATCACATCCTTACAATTTATTGGTCCCTTTATATTCGCCTTACTAGCGTCAAAAGATGCTTCTTTACAAAAAAGTTATCCTCCAAAAAGTTTTATACTAGGGCCGGGGGATGTTGCCATGGCAAAAGCACCTGCCTAGCAAGAGCAAGGTCCTGAGTTCAATCCCTGGTACAAAATTTTTAAAAAGTTTTATACTATAGATGCTATAAACATAAAGAAAAACCCGAACTGAAATGGACAATTTGATTTAGCCACAAGTCCTATCCTTCACATATGGAAGCCAGCTTTTCAACAACTCTTGAAGTTCAAAACAAGATCGCAGTCAAATCTGTAATTATTATCCATTGTGGACTTCTTGGATGGCTCACAGTTGTTTGAGATTGTGTATTTTAAATCAATGATTGCCACATGTTCACAATTTACAATTAGTTTCAATGGTGAAATGGATCAAAATTATTTACCTTAAGCATTCGGGGTATTGGGGAAAGTAATGTTTGGGAAAAGTTTTAGATTGATTGATTGATTTGTTTATTTATTTGTTTGTTTATTTATTTATTTATTTATTTATTTTTGCAGTACCAGGGATTGAACTCAGGAACTTGCACTTGCTTAAGCAAGCACTTATTCTACTGAGCTATCTCCCTGGCCCAGGGAAAAGTTTTAGATTAAAAAATAGAATTAGAGTTGTGGTGCAGGTAAAGTTTGACAAGTTCAGAAGAACAGCATTTGTGGTGGCCATGAAAATACAGCTCTCAGGACTCCAGTGGCAAGAGTGTGTGCTCTGTAGTCCCCTGTGGATTTGTACAGAAACTACACTCCCTATAGTCAGTGACTGAGTTTGTCAGCAACCTTGGAACAAGCCAAGTCTTGGGGCTGTGGGACTTGAAGTCCAATAAGCAAATATGTCTCCTGTTGACACTGTGAAACTTACAAAGAACCTTACTACAGTTTAAGAGTTTTCTCCCTTCCTTTCTTAAAGGTCTGACCTATATGGAAGTCATATAGTATTCTCAGCCTCTTCTCTCCCACGGTTAATGTTCCCTCTGGATAAGTATCTTCAATGTCTGATTCTATCATAGAACATCCCTTCAGTGCTTGATTTAACATAACTGTATTCTAGCCTGTTTTGGAAATTTAAGAACTATTGACTGTCATAATTGTATTGTGTGGTAGGAGTTACTACTATGGTAGTGCTTAACGGATCTGGTCAAAGATAGAAATTCTTAGGTAATATATGAAATAATCCTTCTCAATGAAGATTTTTTTCATGCCTCCCATTTATAAATATCTTGCTAGATATCCATATAGATCGAACATCTGTTAAAAATTTAATAAGTCTAAAACTCACTTTAAACATAGGCATTTTTTACTGTAAATGCAAGGTACATTTTTCAGGAACGCAACTACTTTGCAAGTCAAAGAAAGATTTTTGTTAAGTTGCTGAGTATTTATAAAGGGGGAGATCCTCTCTCACACCACCACTAGATATCCCACTCATGGCACTTGAGCAGCAAATTAAGCACCCAAATCAGTCTGTATTTGTAGTTTGGAGTCAATCATTTACATAAGTAGAATTGTGTCTTCTACTTTACTTGTGCCCAAAAATGTCCATGTCCAAACACATTTTACTGATTACTTTCTTTCCTCATATTTTCTTTTATTTCACATTTAGTATATTACTTTGACATCCACGAATTATAGATGCAAGTATGATTTTTAACATATATAACTTCATTTCATGATAAAACAAGGGACAGTATGAATTCATACCAGAAAAAAAAGTTTGTTCAGTTTGACAGGATTTAGGACCACTGATTGAAAATAAGAGACAGGTGACTTTTGGAGAAAGGACTAAAAGATGTTTCAGCAGGAATTTTCTTTTCATGCTCATAGTTGTTAATGTTTTCAGCTATAACCCTCTCACAGTCATACCTTACTGAATTCACTCTTTGCTACAATAGCTGGTGAACTTTCTATTATTATATTATAGAATTACACCTTGGAAACAAATATGTAGTGGGCCTTTGGACACCTGAACCACTTTTTTTTTCCTTCCAGGGCTTTGCAGCTGTGTGCATGTGTGGAAGTTACTGTAAGAATCCAATCACACAGAGACACAAAGTAAAAACACAGGACCTGGAGCCAATCAACTTTCCAGAGCCCAGTAACAGGTCTCACTTTCTTTAAACAAGTGGGCCACCATCTCCAGATGTTAGATCAGTCTCCTAATCCTTTACACCTTTCAGGTTGCCAGTTTCTGGAGTCCACACCACGCTAGAAAAGTCAAGTTACACCTTACACTGAGAGATGTTACAGGAACCGTATAATTTCTTACAAGATAAGCAAAAAGCTTTATATGGAATTCAATATCTTTGGCTCCAATAAACATTTATAAAGTGCCCAAAAGAGATGGTGCAGTTCTAGGCATTTAATAAAAAGGGAATAAAATGTATGGAAGATTTGGTTTCTATGTTTTCATCATTCATCTTATTAAAGTAAAACCAAATGAGAATCAAGAACAGTAAATCTTTACCCAGAGAGGACTTAATATTGTTTGGGCTGAAATTACTATCTCCTTATCCCCCTAGAATTTCATTAATCACAATGTTTGTTCATAAACACATGCTCTGGGGTAGAAGCTTCCAGAAACTTTCACAGAAGCTTCCAGAAACTTTCATCACTCAAGAGGAAAAGAGGCGCATCAGCCTTTTACAATGTTCCAGAGCTTACTCTTGTCTCTGTTGCAACATTTGTTACTGAGAATCAGGTTACTTGATTTTAAGTGACTTCCTCCTTTAAAACAAAAGTCTATAAATGAGTTATTTACACTTGTGGCTGCTGGTCTTTTCATTAGTAACACAACTGGAATTTCATGAAAATATACTAAATGTGTTGGCATTTGACTTCATATGCAATTGACATTATCACATTAATAAAAATTTTAATTTTCTGTCACTTGCTCTGGGGAATGTCTTCTAATTAGGTCTTTGCTCTTTCTTTTCCTGGAGATTAACAGCCACACCACTTTTACACATTTCATCTTGTGATGATAAGTAGGCCCAGGTGGCCTGATTAGGGTTCACGGATCTTCTACATAAAATCACATATTCTTTCCTTCCTATTTCTTGTCTTCTGTTGAGGTCTCTATCTTATTGGGAGTTTACAGGTTTACTGATCCAAATGTGTCATGGTCTCATCCTTTAAAAGAAAAGGGAACAATATTTGCTATCTGCCTCATTCCTAGCTCCTCTTGGTCCCTCATTATATTTTGCAAAGAAGACAGCCAGGCTGCTGTGGCATGTTCCCAGTTCTGGACCCCAGAGTAAAATGCTTCAAGCTAACTATGTCCACCTGAGTCAAATGTCCATCATGCCTCCCCTCAAAATCTTTCATGAAGAGCAAAGCAGAGACACAGGACTTTTATCCTTGCACATTAATCTGTTTTCCTATCACTGAGACAAAATACCCAGCACCCACAACTTACAGGAAGAAAGGCTTAATGAATGCATGGTTTTAGGGGTAACTAGCTCATCAGCAGTTTCTAAAGCAGAAGGATACGATGAAGTTGCTTAGTTAATGGGCTCAGGGAAGCAGTGCAGGGAAAGAGGGCCAGAGAGGAATGTGTGAGAGACTATACAGAGTCCCAAGGCCATACCTTCATGAAACACCCAGGAGCATGCAAGATGGATGGGAGGCATGACTCACTGCATTCAAATTGACATGTCATGATTACTGATCACTAAACAATCCTTCTTAGCTAGAAGCTTTCACTATTACCCTCTACTTCCTAGAAAATACAGGAACAAGGTCCCTTTACCAGTAACTGGTCCATGTGGATCATTTCTTTGTCTTCAGAAATCTATGCATTAAACAGGAGGAAATAAGAAAACTTTGTCAATATTCACTATGCAGTAGGCCTTGCTGTTAATGAGAACATTCTATGGAAAAGAAAATGAGATGGCAACTGGTGGAAGTCACTTAACTAAGGTCATTATCTAATAAGTGCCAACTCAGATCTTACTCCATTCTACTTTTTCTTCTGCCACCTCAAGACAATTCAGAAAACAATTTCAGATTTTGAAAATGACATTTTTCGTAGTAACAACTAGTATGTTGAGTCCTTAGTGGAGTAAGAGTCCAGGTATTGAGTGGTTTCCAACAACCACTCTCCCTCACTTGCTCCTTCATCTATATGAGGTGGAGGTAGGAGGGGATAGGTTGCACTGCACTGTACTATTTCTTACCCTTCCCTTCTGGTGAAGTAGCAGAGATGTCTTTTGTCTAAGGCCACATCACTAGTAAATATAGAAATCAGCATTATAATACACCAAGTTCAAGTGGTCAAAAGAGGCTCTAATTTGCATCAAAGAGAGAAAATAGTGAACAGTAGAACAAAATGTTCATTTAAATAAGAGAAGATACCTTAAATCTGGTGCATAGAATGAGTTTTTGCCTTGACACAGGCAAAGCTTGGTTATAAGCATTGGCTGTGTATTTTGCAATGCCCTAGTGAGAGTAACTTAATCTGGCTACCATTTCTTCAGAAAGTGGCTCAGCACATATCCTAGGCTCGTGTTGTTCCTTTCCTGCTGTCTGTAAGTAATAGACCTGCTTTGTGTAACTTGCTGCACGTAGGAGGATTCTGTCTCACTGGCTTCAGGCAAGTAGTGAAAGTACAAGTATATATACAGGGTGGTTGAGATGACTGTACTAATAATCTCCATCAGTTTTTTAAAAATAGCAATTAATGCTTTGACTTTTCACTTCAACTCACTCTCTATGCTGATAGCTCCAATCTAAGCAACTACATCGAGGAGAGAAATGTGTAATACAAAACCCATGTGTCGGGCGCCCTCCCGTCCAGCAGGAAAGCACTCAACACGATTTGTGCGGCGGAAAGGCTTTAATCGTTCTCCTGAGTGATGCGCCCCGAGAGAGCACAGTTCCTCTCTCCGTCCCTCTTCCTGTCTCTGACCCTCCGCGTCGCGGAGCGTTTCTTTTATATCCTCACACTGTCCAATCGAGGGTTGATACATGTTACAGCGCCATTGGTTACAATCTCAGGGAAGGTATCTTACATCATTATAGGCGGGTGTATAGCGACTGCGGAAGCAGGAAATGAGCGCCATTTTGGCACACTCGGTGGGAGGGGTAATCTAGCGCAGGCTTCAAGGGCTGCAGCAGGCCTCACCCAATGGTCCCTAGGAGTTTTGGTTCTGAAGCCGCGGTTCGCGGCATGGGCTCTCTACACCCATGGTTGAATACTTCTCATCTTGGTCTTCTAAATGTGTACCATTTCTAATGTCTTATCAATTATTATTATACTCTCTTTACAATAATTTTTTTACAAAAAGCAAAAAAGACAAGAAAAAAATTAAAGTTTATTGAAAGCAAGTGTTAGGATTTAATTATTTTCCAATTTTGAATAACTATATCTGTTAATCTAAGCAACAGATTTGATGATAAAATAGATAATATAACAACCATTGCTAATTAGCTAGTCTTGTTTTGAAAATCTGTAACATATACATTGCAGTATGTTACCCCATTTCTGCTATTTGTTTTTGCTTTTGTTTCTACTCTTCAAAATAAAATATAATTAAAACTTAAAAGAAATTCCTAACAGTGCAGCCCAAGAGTAGCATCCTGAAGAGTTAACCAGGGCCACCGTGAGCCAGCCTCACAGCTGCCACAGCCCCAAGCATGGGCACCACAAGGCCTTTGGTCTTCCTCATACCACATAGCTATTGCAGACTAGTTATAGGCTTGTCCTAGTGCTCTTCACTGCAGGGCACAGGATGACAAACACTCTTCCTTGGTGTATTTCCTATAATCACTACAACAGGGGGCAGGTGCACGTTGCAGTGTCTCAAGCAGGCAATTAAACACTTCTACCCAGAAGTAGCACACATCATTGCATCTCAAATTTTATTGGTCAAAATAGATCCATCCTTCCCCTTAAGTTTGACAGAGTGGAAAAATGTTATCATACTGTGTTTCAAACACAGAAAAATGAAATGGCAATAAATATTTCCAATGATTACCACATAGCAATTACATTCTCCAAGATAGATGATTATTTGGTATAGATTTTCTATATCCCTATGTGCAAAGTTTGCCCCCATAGGGGTGTGGGGCATCTAGGTGTCCAAATTCTGGGTTTCCTGCTTATCTGGTAAAGTCACCAGTGCCCTGATATAGTGCAACTAGGAAAACAGTGTTCTGTGTCATATATATGCCACAGTAGCCACAACTGGAAAAGTATATTCGAGCCATTTAAGCTAATAGCGTCCATGGAAGACTGTGTATATCATCGTACTGGGCACAGTGATTTTCCTTCTTTGGGACATTAAAACAACATCAAGCTGGAAATGCTTCTTGACTAGTCATTCCATTCTGGGCATCAGCTACTTTCTCTTAATTTAATGAGAAGAAAGATTTGTACTAATAGTGTATGGACAGGATATCATGTCTGCATCCTGTGCTATGAATAACCACTATGAAGACAACAATATGCATTAATTATTGAAATTGTCCTATTAATCAGTTCTGAAAC
The DNA here is from genome assembly GCF_000260255.1 of Octodon degus. Classification (NCBI taxonomy): domain Eukaryota; kingdom Metazoa; phylum Chordata; class Mammalia; order Rodentia; family Octodontidae; genus Octodon; species Octodon degus. Next base: position 6,894,286 of record NW_004524663.1, on the reverse strand, counting down.
TGTCTCATTGCTATTTGTTTCTCATTAAAATTAATAAAAAAATCTTGTCTGAATTTGAAAATAGTTAGAATGATGAGCATAACCATGATTTTGATACTGGTAATATTACCTACAACTTATTGAGCCTCTACTGCATTCCACACATGTCACCTAAACTCAAAGAGGTCAAGTGAGTTATGCAAAGTAGCATTACTGAGGTGTGTACCCCAGATTTTAGGGTCAGTTGTGCACAGAAAGATGAATATCAAGAGTGCAGAACTCTGTTATAAACTTTAAAACCTGGTTTGTGAAAGTTAAAATAATGGATTATTCCACATTATGGAATAAAGCGGCATTCTGTTTACTTTAGAATTAGGTTGAACACAGCCCGTCTTTGTACTCTCAAGCCCATAGTCACCTGGCCGCACCTGGTTACACTTGCCCTAAGTACAGTTGCACAGCTTCTGACAGTTCAATATTCTTCCTGAGTTTTGAGGAACCCGGAGACTTGCTTCTTTCCTCAGTCTATCTATAGCAGATGCTGTTACAATTCCCCAGCACCTCCTTTCTACCTTACTTCAGACATTCCACCCATCTTGTCTGCAAACCTAACAGGACTACCAGCTGTAAGGATGGGTCATGATTAACCTAAGTAATCAAAAACCCTTCTTTTTTTCATAGAAATTCAAAGGTAGGTTGATTACCTTTACCTACCCATTTCATAGCATTTGTGTGGAAATGGCAAGGAATATGGTCATTGTCAAGGATGGAACTTTTGTAGACTTAAGTAGAAACAAAAGTCTTTTATTGCTGAACAAGTAGGACAGGGAACATATCAGCTCCCTAAGTGCCAAGGAAAAAGTGGGCCTGAGATGATTGCAACATGTGTACCTGAGAGAATTACAACTACGTAGCTGGTAGCTACATACAGTAGCATAATCCTACAATCTCAGCACTTCAGAAGGCTGAGGCAGAAAGACTACAAATTTGAGCACAGACTGAACAATTTAATGATTTGGTGACATCTTTGCCCCAAACAAAAAAATTAAAAGGGAAGAATGTAGCTTAGTGCAAAAGTCCTGTATTCACTCCCCTGTGCTGCAATACACACACACACACACACACACACACACACACACACACGAATCTCATGAGGTAATATTATAACTAGGATATCTTTCATGACATTTGGCTCAGTTTAATTACTTTTCCTGCAATCAAACACAACCTACTGAGCAGAATCTCATTGTTTAGCAGCCTCCAGAGCCATCCCTGTTGTACACTAAGATGTACCTTTGCCCTTTCTCAGTCTCTAACTACCCAAGCAAACATGTGCTAGGTTTCAATAATGTTCAAGAAGAATTTAAGAATCCAAAGCACATAGCAGCACTTCTGAGCACTGCACTTTACCACCTTGCTGATGTTTCTTCAGGTCCCCTTCTCTTCCTTGTGTTCTTGTTTATCGATTTCCCAACCAAAGCCAAACCCTTTGTCATGGCCTGTGAGGTTTTATAAAAGTCAAAATCCTACTCCTCTGCTCTCAGCTTTCACTGCCCACTTCGATTCTGCCCTATAGCTGCTGAGGCTCCAGTTTCCTCATCTATTGGATTTGGGTTGGTTGATAACAAACATCACTTTCATTCCATCCTCTTCCCATCTGACCTTGCAGTTTGACCTTAGGAAGCCATATGTAAAACACCAAATCATATTAAAACCATGGCTTCATCCATGGCTTTCTTGCCCCAGTAAATTTCTTTCAAAATACTGGCTTCAGAAGCCATGACTGGCTCTGAATGGCATAGAAAAAAATTCACCTAGCTTCTCCAGTTGACAAGAGAATAAGTTAGTCTTCATTTTCTAAAAACTGGTAAAAGAAAACTGGAGCCTAATTAATGGTTGGATTATAAACCTTCAACTCTTAAAGAGCCAAAGAAATACTTGATTCATTGAGTCAACACAAACTTCAGTTAAATATTTCCTTATTTCTGAAATCAACTTCAGAGTAGGTACTATAAGACTAGGTGGAAAAGATGCCAGGACTGTACACCTTAATTCCTGCCTATAATGATAAAGTGCTCCTGGCTCAGTTGGATGTTGTCATATACTGGAAGGAGAAAGTGACTACTGTCCATTTGGAACCAACTTCAACCATAATGTCACCAAGCACATGCATGTACACACCAACCACAGGACACCTATCATGGAAATGTTTCAAGTCCTGACCCTCTGTTGTGGCTCCAAGTCTGTTCATCCAGCCACAGCCACAAATCTAAAGATGTAGGACATGGCAGCTCCTTTGTATGTGTGACATCTCCCAGTGGCCCCCTAACTGATGTTTATTTGACATAACAGCTTTGTGAAAACACACATACAATGCTGCATGCTTATTTCTTGGGTTTAAACTTACTGCTTTGGAAGTCTTATCCACAAATTCAATTTAAAAGTTTCTCACGCCCAGATAAGAATTATGGAGCAGGGGTGACAGGGTAACTGCTGCCAAGATGCTTAGGTTATGGGCGTGCAAAGCCACAGGCTAAAGCCCAAGAGCCAACTGGCTGTGGGTAATGTTGCACTTCTGGAAGCAGTGTGGGGTCAGTGGCTGGGGAGTCATAGCTCATGTGGATGGAAGGCCCCTGCCTGCCACTCATGTCCCTGACCTGCCCTAAGCAGTGCTTAATGCACACACTTTTCTAGGAGCACGTGTGAAGGGTGTGAAGGCCATTCCCACCAGCTGTGCTTTCTGCGGCACTGTGTCTCCTCTTTTTCTCCGTGGCAACATTATAGAAATGGTTGCTTTAGGTAGCAGCTGATACAAACTTTTCTTCTTCACCACCCCCTCCCCCCAGAGCTCCACCTTGACATTTTAGAAACTGTTTTCCATCCTTTGAAGGGTGCATTTGTAGAATTATTTCTTCTAAATCTCACTGGCTGTAATTCCTTTCTCTCCAAGCAGATATTATTGCTTTCTTCTCTCATTTGCCAGCCCTCACCTCCTGAAAGTTACACAGTACAGAGCCTGTAAAAACCTACAAATATCCTGATGTGGAAACTTTTTGGGGGGAGAGTTTCTTCCACCCAAGCACTGTAACAATCCTTCACACCATGTCTCCCTCCCAGTTCCCACAACCTAGACGTTAAATTCAAGATCTTAAGCCTGGCACGCTTGGGTCACTATGATTAGCCCTTCTCTCCCCAGATTCCTTGGTATCAGCTATATTGCTGTCACCACCTGCTCAGCCTTCCATCAAGAAATTTTCTGTTCCTCAGACAAACCACAATTCTTCCATTTGCCATGGCTTCACCTAAAGATGATTCTTGAGGCCTAGCCTAACCCATCTACCCCAATCTACTTGTCAAAATCTGCATCCTTGAAGACCTGGGTCCAAGTCACCTCTCTGAAGTCAGCACTACCTTCCTGGGAAGGACAGTCCAAGTTTGGCAAAATTGAAACATTAAATAATTATAGAAGAAGTCTCCAAGCATCCAATAATACAAAATAGATATTCACAAATTGCTATTAAAATGCCTTGCTTTGCAAAATTTACATAAGTGTAACAACTAGAATCCCTGAACACTTAAAAAACGGTATGGGAAAGCAAGAGATTAAATTAAAAAAGGAAAAGTGTATTTAGCTCACAGTTTGTGGAGGTTTCAGTCCACAATAAGCTGGCTCCGAGGCGTGGCATGGCAGGGGGCACCACTTCATAGCGGACAGCAAAAGCAGCAAGAGCAAAAGGGAGGAGCAGCAGCAGACCTCTTCCCCCATACTGCGGTCCCTCACTTACATTCCAAACACCCCCTGCATAAGTGAAAATCAGCAAAGTAATGAAGTTATATTTATTTTAGTACTTATATATACTCTAAGGCTTTATAAACCCTTCTAACACTCTTATAAACCTCTCCCACACCTTTAAAAACTTCTAACATTCTTATTCATTTTTTAAATCTACATAATTTTAACAACATACATATACTGTATGGTACTGCAAAATCCCATGATATAGCAAAAAATCCACAATAAATAATTTAGATGAATTTATTTTGAAACTGGGGATTGAACTCAGGCCCTTGTGCTTGCCAGGGAAGTACTTATTCTACTGAGCCATCTCTCCAGCCCCTAGATGAATATTATTTAAAAACCTGTGAAACAGTGAGCTTGAAAAAGTCAAACTATCATCTACCCAAGAGACAGCACAGCAGCAACTGGCATGTCATGACAAGCAGCCCATATT
>NW_004524663.1:6884815-6889455 GCF_000260255.1 Octodon degus | reverse complement strand
AAATGGATACAGATGAATATCCATTTTGTATCTGTGTATTCAAAGTGGTTAGGATAGATATATAGTTACATTCTTTTAATGAATAGAGGGATTTGTTCTAATGGTGTTTGTAAATAGGATATCATGTCCACATCTTGTACAGCAATTAACCACTAGGAAGAATGTATGCAATGTGTTAATTATTAAAACTGTCCTACCAATTTGGTTTGGAACTGTCTCATTGCTATTTGTTTCTCAATAAAATTATGGGAAAAAATAAAAAAATAAACAGTAACAACAAAAAGAAAAAGTCAAACTGAAAAATAGTGAGGAACTACTCTCTTGTATACAGGATGCCCACCCCAGGACTCATGTAGCACTCATACCCGTAATCCCAGCATTGGACCATGACTCAATCACGAACTCTAGAAGTTGCCCCATGATTACACGAGATTTGGGGCAGGGTGGCATCTAGACACAAATCATAACCATCTCATTCTAGAAAATCTATAAAAGCTGGCCCCTTTGTTTGGACCAGTGTAACCCTCTACATCAGAGCTGTGGCCTCTTTCTCTCATCAAGCTGAAGTTGCTTCCATGTTTTCTTATCTTCTAACTCTCCCTAGTAAATCTGCCTATACCTCACAATGCCACATTGTGCAAGCTTTTCTGTAGGATGAGTTAAGAAACTACCCAGGGAAAGTGGGCCAAGGAAATAGCTCAGCAGCTTAGGAGAGGAGAGGAGAGGAGAGGAGAGGAGAGGAGAGGGAGAAGGGATGGAAGGGAGGGAGGAAGGAAGGGAGGGAGGGAGAAAGGGAGAGAGGGAGGAAGAAAGGAAGGAAGGAAGGAAAGAAGGAAGGAAGGAAGGAAGGAAGGAAGGAAGGAAGGAAGGAAGGAAGGAAGGAAAGAAGGAAAAAAGAAACTACCCTGGACAACGTGACACTCTCCTTTCCACTTGGGGGTACCCCACTTTGTGACACATTGTTCACTGGCTAAATCAAATAAAACAGTACAGATAAAACTTCTTACAAGCCACACAGTGCTATGAATCATCAAAGTATCAGTTTTACAGGTGGATCACTACAAATCCAATCTAGTAGTGAGACCCTGAACACCCTGTAGACCTTTCCCTAAAAAAATGCAAAATATCATATAAATTAATGTTTATTTCATTTCTAACTGATTTTTTCATTCAGTTTACTGACTGTCTGTACTAAACCAAGCTCTGTTCTTATACAGCTCTCATAGTTTCTGCTTTTGCTTCATTTATAGCAACAGAATATTTCTTATTTTCCTACTAGACGTGCATATATGATTGTTTTATGCCATGTAAAGACTTGTGTATGTTAATCTGGGTATTAAAGATGCTGTTTTACCATCCAAAAAAAAGTATCAGTTTTAAAAAGAAAAGAAAGCATAAAATAATGAGAAAAATATTTTCATTGTAAAAGAAAAATTGAGAGAAAACCAAAGACTTGAAGATTGATTTTAAACCAAGAAATCCTAATTCTCTTCTAGAGTACATTATTATCACACTACCACAGACATTATTTTCAAGGAAATTTTAATGAAACACAATTAAAATTAAATCAAATAACAAAAATCACATAAAAACAAACACCTCAAATTTCTGGTCTATGAATTAACAAGAAAGAAGAGTGAAGCATTTTTTCTAAGTTAATTCAAAATGGCAGAAATACAAAACTGTTGGTATTAAAACTTCAAAAGAGTATGTTTACATGTGTACTGGTCTTGTTTTTGGAGAATGTAACATGAAGAAGAGAACATACATCTTGACAGCTTATCATCTTTTTTTTTTTTTTTTTTTTTTTTTTTTTTTTTTTTGGTGGTACCAGGGATCAAACTCAGGACCTTGCGCTTGCCAGGCAAGCACTTATTCTGCTGAGCTATGTCCCTAGCCCTTGACAGCGTATCATACAGCAAATGTCTATGCGTTTAACATTGTGGCCATTTACCAGGACCTTAGAAAATCAGTGCTGCCACATTCCTGATCCACGCCCCTTTTCCCTCCCTCCAAAAGGCAGCCGCTAAGGACACTGTTTCAGTGACCACATCACCCTCTTTCTGCATACTTCTACGATCGAAGCAGCCCTTCCCGTTTCATTTCTTGTAGCTATCTCGTGATGGTAATTAATTCATCATTCCTTTTAATGATTCTGTTCTTAAATTAGGGATACCTGACTATATTTTAGCTGCTCAGGTTTTCAACATCTACTCATTATCCATAGTCATGTGAATTAATTCACTGTGCAAGTCCCCATGATGCCTTTGGGAAGCAGTTAATAAGCATTGCCATTTGCTCCTGATTAAGTGGCCTTGCACCTTTGAGTGACATCTGATTTGTTCCTTTGTTTCCATGGTTCGCATAAATCCTGTCACCCAATATTCTTTGCAAACTGCTCACTTCCAGGACCGCTCCCTACATCAAAACCTTATCCCTTTGGCTTATTTTCCACTGCAAACAAGATAATAATCACATTAATAGCATATCTTTTTTCTTCCAGCCCTTGAGAATTATCAGTTTCTTTCTTTAAATGCAAATTTCTAAACCTTATGGTGTCTTTGATTTTGGAGGTAAGATGGGGGCCCCAGAATCAACAAAACTCTCCAATGTAATTATATTATTTCTAGTCACACTGAGTAGACATTGCTCTAGAGAGTGACTGGCCCTGCTCTAGAGCTGCATCCAAGAAACTCATACAGACAACTTCTTTCCCTCTCCCTCTCCCTCCCCCTCTCGTCCTCACTCTCCCTCTCCCTCTTTCCCTCTCTCTTGTCACACATGCACTTATACCAGAAGCACATAGCAAAGACCTGTATACCAAAAGAAAATGAGCTGGGCAGCAGTCTAGGAATTAAGTAGTAAAATGTCTCTGATTCAGTGTTTGTACATGTTGAAATGTACTCTAGGAGAAAAGTCCAACCAAGACTTGGGGGGGGGGGGGATTATCTGAAATTGAATTGGTAGCACTCCAACTCATTTCCTATCTTGAATTCACTGTTTTGTCATTTGGAAGTCTCTAAACACCTCTAAAGATTAAGAGAAATTTGAGGAATAAAAGGAGAGTGACAGAAATAAAAAAAAAAAAAACAAGGTCATTGCATTGGATGCAAGTGTTACAAAATTCAGTTCCTAGGCCTTGTAAATAGCAGCCAATGAAGAGCATAGCCAAGGGCATGTTACCTTTTTAATTATTAAACAATTAAAAATCCATGTATTTTAGACACATTGAAACAGGTAGGGGCTGGGGAGATGGCTCAGTAGAGTAAGCGCTTGCCTGGCAAGCGCAAGGGTCTGAGTTCAATCCCCAGTTCCGCAAAAAAAAAAAAAAAAAAAAAAAAGAAACAGGTAAACAAGAAACACACAGGCCTGTGCCCTTGTAGCTCAAGATACAGGGGGTGGAAAACAATGAGTAATAGCCGGGCTTGGAAATCTTGCAAGCACAAGTCTCACTAGGCTTAGCCCTCAGATTTTCTTGGAACCCCACGCTGGACTCTAGGTTTGCCATAAGTCAGAAGGATAATTATAAGCAAAAGGGCCTTTCAGCAGTGTCTGTAAGATAAGGAACTGCAGTTCATCTCAAAATGAGGACCGCTACATGATCTGGAACAGGTTAGTGTGGAAAAGATGAACTGAAAGCATGTGTGAAGAAAAAAGTATAGTAGCAGGAATCAGCTCAGTTTTTCACCACAGAGGCAGAAACAAGATAAGCAGAGGTGACCAGCAGGAAAACAGAACAATTTAAGCCTAGCAGAAATGACTCAGTTGTCTTTATATATTGTGAAGTCCTCAATTATGCAGAGTTAAATGCAGTCTGGAGCCCTTTGCTGATACATAACAGAAGACTTTTGCCCTTAAGTGGAAAGTTCCCACTGAGATCTAAAGTTCTAGAATATAAACAAATTAAAACTGTCATCATTTACAGAAACTTTGAAGTGTGGTTTTTATAAAAAAAAATTTTTAATGTATTTATTTGATAGAGGATCTTGCTACACAGCACAGACTCTTAGTGATCCTCCTGTGTCAGCCTCCTCAGTGCTGGGATTATATATGAGTGCCACCACACCTGGTTTCAGTGGCCAGGTTCCTGGGCTGGCATGACATGTAGTACCAGGGATCAAACCTGGGTACTTGTGCTTGTCAGAATGCTCTGGTTTTTCAAAAGGACAATCTGTCCACTTTACATTATCTTCAACATCTTTAATCCATTTTGAGTAAGATCATAAAAAGGAGTTTTCTGGCAAATTGGTCAGGTAATGGCCGTGACTCATCCACATGACTGACACTGACAAATGATCTATAAACTTCGGTACAGGGTATCAGCGTAAATCCTGAGGGGATTTGACTCACCTTGGCAGATATAAAAGTTATATTTCTTGTTATTTAGGTCTTGCTTTATCTTGGTTTTAACCATCCAGCAGAAAAGTATAAAAATGAGGTATAAAAAGTAAAGCTATATTAATATACTGAACTGTAAAAGGCTCAAGTCAACAACTTCTGACATTGCTAGTCCTATGGATAACCCACTACTATTATGGACTACTGGACTATTGGATTATTTTGCTGAATTTATGCACCTACAATATTTAAATGGCAATGGAATACCCATCTCTAACAACACTAAACAAAAAAAGAAGATA
>NW_004524663.1:6871076-6883555 GCF_000260255.1 Octodon degus | reverse complement strand
ATGGAGGAGGTAGGGTACCAGAAGACTTATTTAAAAGACATATAGCACTGGGGAGATAGCTCAGCAGCACCAGCACCTGCCTGGCAAGTGCAGGGTCCCCAAGTTGATCCCCATGACCACAATAAAAATAGAAATAAATAAAATTCATTTAAGGCAAGGAAGAGTTTCTGTTAGTTGGAAGGGGAGTATAAACAGGCTACCCATGGAGTTTTTTTTTGTCTAGGAATTTCTAAGGGAGTTAGACAGGAGCTCCGATATTGTACAAGTGATACTGATCTCTACCCTAGAGGAGACTACATAATTTTCAGGATCCAATCTATGCATTACTCAGGCAGAATACATTCAGGGCCCTGCTCCTCTTGAGCAACGGCCTAGTTGATCACGTTTTCTCCAAGCTCTGGGGAGCATGTCTTCCAGGCATCTGTAGATGTCTTTGTGAGAGCCCTGAAGGGTGCTGGCTCTACAAACTACACTTCAGGTTTCCTGATGACATTTTAGAACCACTGTTCTTACTGCCTAACTCATGTCTCTCTCCCCTCCTTTGCTGAGGTGACCCTGCCCACCATTAGGGAAAAGGGACAATGAGAGCTCTAGCTGCAAAAAGGGGCTGGCAGTCAGGGGCATCTTCCAGGGGTCTTGTTTAATGGCTTGTGACAGAAGTCAGGTCAGATCTTGCTGGTAGGTTTTATCTGCATGGTCAGCAGAAGTTTAATAGACTCTAGGTCAGAGGAAACAAAGTGAACAAGATTGAGCAAACAGAGTTCAAAAGAACAAGGGTAATAAGAGCATCAACACTAGCATAAAAGTACTGTGAACACCCAGGCCTACCCCAACAGTGATACAAGGAGAGAGACCAGCCAAGATTTTTAGTTAATGTTGTTACTGAGGTCTTTATATGTCCAGATAAGTTGCTTAAGTTTTGTAAGGCAGGCCTCCACCTCTTGAGAATCATTTATCTAGAAGCAGTAGGTCTCATAGAATATAGCATAAGTCCCGTCCATCTCTGTAGCACCAGGAGAGCTGATGCTCATCTATTTTGTAAGAGAGCTCAGCCAATGAATTGAAGTTTTCTTGTTCGGCCTCAAGACCTTTGCCAGTCACCTCTAGGATTGTCGTATTGCCCTTGGCAGGTTCTAAATGGAAGAATGGGCAGCTGAAAAATCCCTAAAGTCTTCCATCCTAGTTTGACTTGCTTAGGGATAGCTTTATCATTTTATAGGGTATCCCAAAGTTCCAGGGAGATTTAATTAGTACCCTTTAAAATCATCTTGAACCTAGCCTGGGTGAGATCATGTTCTAGGAAGGGATGCAGATGAGAGATGGATCTGGACACTGGGGAGGTAGGTTGGCTAAAGAATTGGCCACCAGAGAGAAGACTGGCAATAGTACTTCTCCTCCACAGGAAAAGCAGAGTAGGGTACAAGAGCCTCTTGCAGAAGAAACAGAGCCCACTCACTGTGATGCAGATGGCAGTAGTTTTCCCTATGGCCAGGCAAACTTACAAAATGATTTAAACCTAGGTCACTGGGAAAGATTCTAGGCTCCCAGGATGACCATGGGCCTATGGAGTAAGGTTTGGTTCCAGAAAACCGCTGTCTATGCACACAACTGCCTTTAATGGTGCCATTGTGGGGTGATTGAAATGGAGTATTTTGGATAATGAGAGTGAAAAGGCAAAAGCCAGAGAGGAAGTAATATCCCTCCCTGTCTCACTGAGTACAAGGCCCAGACAATGGGAGAGATAGCCCCAGGTGTGATTATTAGTGTCATTTAGTTTTGAACTGGAGTCTGTCCATAGTTTTTGATAGTTATGGTTTTGTTTCCCCACAAATGAAGGGTGAGAAAATTTGGGGGATTTGTAGTACCCATAGCTCAGTTTTTTTCAGGCCCCCAGGTACTCTCCCATCTTTTGTGTCATAATCCCATACATATTGAAAGGAGACATCACAGAACCCAAGGCAGTGCAGAATGGGTCCTGGGCCACTAAGGCTAATGAAGCAATAAGAAAGCTTTGAAAAGTAGTGATGTAACCTGTTCTTCTAGCTGACAATTTTGTCCTGAGAGTATTATTCCAATTGTATAACCAAGGTTCTCTTCCATCTCCTCCCTGGAAGATGAAGTCATATAAGACATAGAATTATCTTGATGCTTTTTCCATAGCTTGTTTTCATTTCCATCCCTCTATGAGCAATGTTCAGAGAAGAGCTTAGTTGGGTGTATTTTGCTCATTTCAGGACATTGCCAGCGTCAAGTTAAGTTGGTAATACTTGCCATATTCTCTAGGGCCATTATTAGCAGATGTTGGCTAGAGCTTTCCCCAATAGCTACAGTGAAAAAAAGGATAAGAAGTAAAGGTAGAGTTTCACCCTTAGTACCCTGGAAAAAAAAAACAGCAGCTAAATTTATATTGTGATATGGTACAAGACTGTTCTTTTACCATGTTAATATCTGCAGTCATTCTATCCTCTGGCCTGCAGGTGCATCAAGGTGAGCCGCATAAAAGTTAAATTGAACAGCTAAAATTAAAACTATCCAAAATGAGGGATGAATTAGAACCTTTTTACCATGAATATCTTTTGAGGAGATAGACCTTTCTTTCTTTCTTTCTTTCTTTCTTTCTTTCTTTCTTTCTTTCTTCTTTCTTTCTTTTTTAAAGAGAAGCTTGAGGTCATCTAGTGGATCACAGGTATAACAGTTTCTTCATCTTTGGTGGGTGGCAACATCCAGGCTTGGTGGAGAGTAATGTATCTGGAACTTGGTCCCTGAAATCTTGATACCCACCATGGTGGACAGAATCACTGTGTGTGGTCCCTTCCAGGTTGGTTCTGAGGAAAGTGACTAAGAAGAGAAAGACATTATCAGGACTAGGTCCCTGGGTTTGGCTCTCTGAGACAGGCTTTGAGCAATTCTTGGAGGCTATGTTGAAACTCAGCAAGGGCTTTAATGTTTCTAAACTGAGGTGTGATTTTTTGATCTACTAAGAAGTTACTGAGGAAGGTGTACCCATACATCTCAAAGAGGCTGAAGCCAAGAGTTTGGCACATATTATTGCACATATCAGGACCAAAGGAAGAAGAGTAAGTCAGGGAAGATAGTCTCCTAGATGAGCTTTTTCAGATGTTAAGATGTGATTTGCCTTTCTACTTTTCTTGAGGATGAAGTCTGTAGGCACAATGTGCATGATATTGAACTCCTTGGTGACTGTAGCCTTAAGCAAGCACCATTATCATCTGTAGGCTATAGCAGAGCCCAAATACAGTAATGATTTATGATGTCTAAGTTTTATCACCTCTGTAGCTTTCTCTGTCTTACACAGGGAAGGCATCTATCCGGTAGTGAAAGTATCTACCCAAACTAAGAACTGGTAGATTTCCCTCCTCTTGGACATATGGGTGAAATCGATCTTCCCACCTTCTCCAGGCTGTCCTCCATATTATTGGTTGTCAGGGGGTGAAATCCTTTCATTTGGTAAGTTACTTTTTGGCAAATCTCACATGTCTTTAGAACCTAGTATACTGTTTGATGAAGCCCCTTTCTTATAAATAGCCTTTGGGCCATTTTGAATATTTTATTTTCTGTTTTATTTTCACAAGTGAAAAGCCTGCAGGAGAGTTTTACAGATCTTCCATTGATTGCCCACAGTTATGAGCTCCTTTTCTTCTTTAACCTAGACCTATCCAGAAGGAAGGAGAAAATACTCCTGTGACAGGACCCACTCTGACTCTCCTCTGTTGTATTCAGGTCTGACATTTTGCAGAGGACTTTCCTACAGTATGGATTCCTGTATAGACTCTGGGTAGAAGGGACCTCGAGCTGTTTCTTTGGCTGCCAGATTGGCCAATGGACTTCCTTGAGTGAACAAATCTGTTTCCTTCCAGTGCCCTTAGCTGGGAGGTAGAATAAGGGCAAGAGGTTACCAACATCTCCTTGGAACTTCATAGAGGACCCAGGGGCTGACAGAGCTATCTTTCTATTCACCTAGCAGCATGGCAATGTAACGCCAGGAAGGTGTATTTTGTGTCTGTGCAGATATTAGCCCTCTGTACTTTTCTGAACTCCAATGCTTTAGTAGAAGCTATAAGTTCCATAAACTGGGCACTGGTTTTAGGAGTAAGGAAGGATCTGTTAACGCTGGCCAGTGTTCCATCTTTCTTTTCTTTTTCTTGCAAACAATTTGGTTCACAAACTAGTGTTCAGCAAAGTTTTTGTTTGTTTGTTTGTGGACACTGTATCAGGTGATGAACATGACCATGGTCATCTTTCCAGCATGAACAAAAATGATGCCATATTTTCCAAAATTGTGGAATGAATTAAGTTTATGAACTGAAGTTACTGTATCTTATGGAGGGACAGCTAAGTTGGGCTTTGGATCAAGGCCAAACTCTATCTTCTTCTCTGCTGGGAAATTTAATGGAGTCTGTGTATCTTCATTGGAATTCTCTTCTGAGGGAGAGAAGAGAAGGCTACTATCTTCATATTAGATGACCTTTGGCCTGTGGATACTCAGAGGAAGACAGCTGTCTATGGTGGTCAGGGCCTGTGCAAGTAGACATCTCTGAAAACTGTCCATATCATCTTAATAAAGTGTGCAAAGGATCTTCAAAAGCAAAGAGGAATTGAAAGTACAAGTTCAGGGAAATACAAAGGGAGACATATTTTAAGCCTGGGTCTGTAAATCAGTCAATATCACCTAGAATCTGAGATAACAGAGTATAATATAAGGATTGGAATTTACCAGATGTAGTGGTATCACTAACTCATGAACTAGCCTTTGTTTCCCATAAGGCTTTTGTACACCCAGCATTAGGCAGTATGACTACTGCAAGATCTGAGAAGGCCTTGAGACTGTTAACTATCATCCATATCCCCCTTTTTTGATTCAAGCTTCAGAGGGTATTGCCTTTGATGGGAAAAAGAGCTGCAATCCTTGACACAGGTTGGTATCATGATACCATTAACTGTCCTCTCTCTCTCTCTCTTTCTCTCTCTCTCTCTCTCTCTCTCTCTCTCTCTCTCTCTCTCTCTCTCTCATCTATCTATCTCTGGGTTGTCTGTACCTCTCTCTATATTGACTTTTGTTTCTACCAGAATCAAGCAGAGTGGCTGTCTCAGGGACATGAGTCTAGTGGTATTTAATTGGGATAGGCCTGTAAAAGGGGAACTTAGGACATACATGCTGCAATGGACTGTTTGTATCCATGAAAGCTCTAAAAGGTTTTCATCACTGGGATAGGATGTCCCTCCTCACTAAGGTAGTGCAGCACTCAAACAAAAGCAGGAAAAGAAGTGAAAAGAGATATCCACCTCAGCTGCAAATAAGCTAAAAGTGTCTGGTCACTGTTGTCCTTGAAACTTCTTTCACAGTAGTAGGCAGGGTCTGGGATTGGACAGAACTGAGAACATGAATCCACTATCCAAGAAGAGTTCAACATGGTCTCCTTTAACAGTTAAAGTTATCCAGGGCTCCCAGGTGGACATGACTGAATGGGTAGTGGGAATCAGGAGGAGACACTTGGGAGCTCTTCAGTCCTGTAAGTTCTGGACCACGTGGAGGAGGGCCTTGGCCTCCAGGACTTTTGTCTCTGGGGACTTTCTGACTTTCAGTGATTCTCTACTTTTTACAGAACTGGGTGACTTACAGTTATTCTGACAGCAATGATACCCTCAGCATGCTCAATGGAAATGTACTGGTTGTGCACACTTGTAATAAGTTGCCTTACCATGTGGGGAGCCCTGGGGATATGGATTGGTTCCCCAAAGGACAACCACCAGGACCTTTCACCTTTTCTTATTTCTCCTCTCTTTTTCCTTAACTTCTTCCTGATCACTAATGTAGAATACAGAGGTGCCCACTCTAGAAAGGCTTTTACAGGGTGTTATTATTCCCATTGTTAGCTTTTACAACTTTTATCTGGAGCTGACTGTGGAGTAAACTTATACTTTAGTATAAAATAACTATTAAAATTCCCAAGGGACATGAAGGTGTGTTTATTTAGGGCCCCACTGGGTCCCTCTAGGAAGGAGAAAGGATTTTTCTTGTCACCCTGGGTGATAGTTGGCAGCTTAGAGAAGTTTAAAGGCTTGGGACAAATTATACTTGGTGCCTCAATGACAGAAGCCTGGAAGTATTTATAATTCCACTCATGGAGGTGGCAATCTGGGTACTATGAGGGCTGTCTAGAGACCATTTGACTCTCAACTGGGTGTTTAAGCTTTTGTCTTTTTTTGTCCCTTTTACTCTCCCTCCTTGGTTGGGTTATGAGCCACAGGGTCTGTTAACTGTGGTGAAATAGTCCCCAAACCCTTAACCTGCAAATAAGGAGTCTGCTTTTCAGAGGGCCTCAAGTTGTTTAAACAGGAGCACTATGTATTTTCAAGTCAAAAGTCTATGTGAGTCCCAGAAAATAATGATGTATCTGTTAGGATCATCTGAAAACTTTTCCAAGTCAGCCTTGATCTACTTCAGACCTGTGAGGAAGGGCCTAGGAGATAGCTCAGTGGCATAAGCACCTTCCTGGCAGGCACAAGGTCCTGAGTTCAATTCCCAGTACCAAAAAAAAAATCTGTGAGGGAGAAGTACATTTATACTTGTAGGGTGCCAAATTCCCCTCTGCTAGGCTCTTGTACAGGAAATAAGGAGAATCTCACCTTACAGGAGGGAGAACCAGGATAGAGAGGACAAGTACATTGGAGGATGTGGCTAAACCTATATGTGCGGGGACATATCATTGCCTTCTGGACTTTTGTCAGTATCCAGGAGTGCTGGGATAAGTTGTCAACACACTCATTTCTCCAGGCACAGATAGCCTGTAAATGAGTGACTTTTGACCATTTTCCTTCCCTTTTACAAAAAACCTCAAGTTGGGCCAGCCAGTTAGCTCATCAGATTAAAGAGCCTGCTTAGGCAGATGCGTGGGCTGGAGGTTCGATCCTCTGGGCCTGCCATGCCAGCCCTGTCCCCAGGTCATGCTGAGATAGCAATTGAAACTGGGCATGGTGGCATCCACCTGTAATCCAAGCACTTGGGAGGCTGAAAAACAGGAGGATCACTATGAGTCTGATCTGTGTAATGAGACCCTGTAGACCCTGTACTAAATACATTTTTAAAAATCAAGTTGAAAAGTGATGCTATAATTTATACTTCCCTCAGGTGACTGTATTTTTCATCTTCTAGAGGGTAGGCAGGCCAGCTGCAGGTGCAAAAGGTGAGACAGTGCTTTTTCAGAGTCTAAGGGGTTACAGTTTTTGAGAATACATTCCAAAGTGGAATTCAGACTAGAATGAGTTTCTCAAATTTTGAAAAATATCAAAGGAAAAGAAGCTATCCCTTGCTTACTATGGAAGCATTCCTTGGCTAAGATACTCCCTGGGACCCATGAAACTCTAACTGCTAATGACCATGAACTATGGGAGGCTCAATAACTCCAGGCTTCCAATCCTATTGCAAGTGGGGTTCTGGGTTCCTCTTCCCCTATTTCTGCTGAGCTAAGCTCCTAATTCTTCTTACCCTGCCTATTTCCCATAAGTCTCCTGCTATGCCCTGGAGGTGAGACTTCCTGTCATAGTCCGGTTGCCTAGTTACTCGCGCCTTTTACCCGCCGACGTCATTTCCCTATGCCTCCACTATATATACCCAGAGTTTCCTTTGAATAAATGAGACTTGATCAGAATCCTGTCTTGTCTCCATTTCTCACGTCTCCTGTCCTTTGTCCCCTCCTCAATTCCCCGCTCCTCTCCCAGGTGACCTTTGTTGACTGACCCTCTGGTTAGGGACAATGAACTATAACCAAGAGAGGGGGCTGTGACCAGCTTGACTAGCTTGCTCTTCACCCTTTCTTTTGTCCATGAAGCCCTTTATTTGTGACCAAAATTTGGAATTCCTTTACAGAGAAGAAATTGAAATGCCACTATAAGTAAAACTGAGGAATGACTATTGGATCTTCTGTTGTGTGCTGAAGAACAATCAAGGGTAAATTGGGGCAGGGTCCCGCTAGCCATAAAGGTGGGCAAATGGACATTGAAGCATTCTTCAGGGCCATATTTGCCATCAAATCTAAACTTAATATGAAAACCTCAACTAGATCGAGGTCTGTGTGTAGGTTATCACCCTCACATGTGCCTTTATATACCCCATCTAAGAAAACAGACAAGCCTGCTTGTGCTTCTAGTACAAGAGACAAGAAAGAACTGTGGTTGGTAGACAGACTACAGAGAGGAGTTGGGACCTAGGGAAGAGTTATAGGCAATTTTGGGGACAGTAGTGTAGCCCCTTAGCCACTTCTGAACAGCAAGGATGTTTAGAAGAAATAGACCCTAAGCTCTAAACTCATACACAATCAAATGTAGCTTTCTTTGTATTTCCTTCCTTGTCCTACTTACTGGTTTTCTTTTGTAACAAGCCTAGTAGCCATTTGCATTTCAGAATGCCCCTTGTATACTTTTTTCAGGCTCAGAGTGAATTGTATTCTATGTTTAATGTTTAAGTAACTGCCCCCTGTTTTTCACAATGACATAGCCATTTTGTGGCTTTATTAGAAAGGTAGGAGTGCTGTTATGGCTTATGTTTAACCATCCTCCCAAAGCCTCATGTGGTGAAAGAAAGAGCTGTGGTCCTTCCTTGTTGTTTGGCTGCCTTCTACTTGCCATGAACTATTTCTCTTCTGTGATGCCTGTCTGTCATGCCAACCTGCCTTGCTGACTATGGACAAAAAGTTCTATGAACTGTGAGCTCTTTTTTTTTTTTTAATGTATTTGGTACAGGGTCTCACCACACAGCTCAGACTCATACTGATCCTCCCGTTCTCAGCCTCCCCAGCACTGTGAGTACAGGTGTGCGCTACCATGCCCAGGCTCCATGGCCTGTTCAGCATGCGTGGGGGTGGGGCCAGCATAGCATATAGGGGGTATAGGGGATCAAACCCCAGTCACTGTGCTTGCCTAAGCAGGCACTTAGTCTACTGAGCTATCTCACTGGCCCTATGCTTGTTGTATGGAATATCCATCTCTGACAAAACAAAACAAAGAAAGGGGATACAAATGAAGGACCATTTTGTGTCTGCATATACAAAATAGTTAAGATAGACATACAGCTACTTTCTCTTAATTCAATGAGAAGAAAGAGTTGTACTGATAGTGTTTGGGTAGGATATCATGTCTGAATCTTGCACTATGAATAACCACTACAAAGACAACAATATACAATATATATTAATTATTGAAACTATCCTATTAATCAGTTTTGAAACTATCTCATTGCTATTTGTTTCTCAACAAAATTAATAAAAATTTTTTTAAAAAGCTTTAAAATTATGCAACATTAGGACCAGCGAGTTAGCTCAGTGAACTAAGTGCCTGTGGTGGCAAGTGCAGGCACCAGCGTTCAATTCCCCAGTCCCACATGCCGTGCCAACCCTGCCCTCAGATGCACTGAGCTGGCAATGAACTCCAGGTGAGCTGGCACATACCTGTAATCCCACCACTAGGGAGGCAGAAAACAAGAGGACCACTATGAGTCTGAGCTGTGTAGTGAGACCCCATACACAAAAAATAAAAGAAAAGAAAAAGAAAAGAAGGATGAAACACTGATGCATACTACAACCCATTTGGACCTTGAAAAGATATACTACATGAAAAACTCAGGGCTGGGAAATGGCTTTAGTAGAATAAGCACTTGCCTGGCAAGCACAAGGGCCTGAGTTCAATCTGCAGTTCCAACAAGAAAGAAAAAGAAAGAAAGAAAGAAAGAAAGAAAGAAAGAAAGAAAGAAAGAAAGAAAAAGAACGACTCAGCCACAAAAAAAACACGTCTTTTTATATGTAATGTTCACAATAAGCAACTCTATAGAAAAATATAGATAAGTGGTTCCCTAATACTGGGGACACAGAAATTGGGGGATGATAGTTAATGGGAGAAGATTTTAAGTGCTAATAAAAGCATTCTAATTCATGAGGATAATGAATATAAAATTCTGTAAAAATAGTAAATGCTACTAAATTATACAGTGGGTGAATTATATGGTGTGTGTATTATATCTCAGCAAAGCTATTTAAAATAAATAGAAGCTGCAGTTCATAGCAAAATTTATTACACATTGACATTTATTCTAATATTTATACAGAAAGAAAAATTATTTATAACAGCTAAAGTTATTCTAAAGAATTTCAAATGAGCTGGGTATAGTGCCACATGTCTGTAATCCCAGCACCCTGGAAGGCTGAGGCATTAGGACAGCAAGTTCAAGTCCAGCCTAACCAATCTACAGACTGAATTGCCAAGACCTTGTCTCAAAATAAAAATAACAGCTTGTCTCAAAATAAAAATAATAGCTCCTTTTACCCCACACCTGCACCAGCATTTGTTATTGGTTAGTTTCTTAATGCTGCCCATTCTTTCTGGATTGAGACAGACTATCAGCAATTGTTTTACTTAGCATTTCATTTTTTCATATATTCATATTCTATTGAAACTTCTTCATCTGAGAAGAAAAGCAAAGATAAATAAGGAGCAAAATGGAGGACAGATACTAGGAAGTAGGAAGAACTTGTTCTAGTAGGAAGAGGAATGGGGGAAGGGATGGAAGTAAAAGAGATTTTAAAAAGAGAGAATGGAAGGAAAAAATGAAAACAAATCTTTTGTAAAAGAGGAG
This sequence comes from Octodon degus, assembly GCF_000260255.1. Lineage (NCBI taxonomy): Eukaryota > Metazoa > Chordata > Mammalia > Rodentia > Octodontidae > Octodon > Octodon degus. The sequence continues at coordinate 6,872,910 of NW_004524663.1, read as the reverse complement.
GGGTGTTAAAAGGAGAGGGGAGAATGTAAGAAAAGAATTAGGGTATATTATGTACAGGTGTAAAATCTGCATCATGAATGTGATCATTATGTATGATAAACATGTACAGTACTAATTTTAAAAAAAAACTTTAAAAAGCAAAGTTTAGAAACTACTATACAAGCCAGTGTGGTGGCACACACCTGCAATCCCAGCACTGAAAGCTAAAGCAGAAGGATCACTGTGAGTTCAAAGCTGCCTTGGCTACAAAGTGAGTTCAACGGCAGTGTGAACTGTATACTGAGACCCTGTCACAAAAAGACCAAAGGGGGGAAAAGAAAAAGCAAACAAACAACTACAGTACAATAAAACTCCACTATGGAATCTAAGAAAAACTGAGGGTGTTACTTTTCTTATTATTGAGACAAAATACTCAGCACCCAAATTTATTTCAACTCATAGTTTGCAGAAGTTTTAGTGCATAGTTGGCTGGCCAAGACAGGGTGGCACCGCAGAGGGGCACTGAGAGGAGAAACAGTTCATGGCAGGGAGAAGGCAGCAGAGCAGCAAAGAAAGGGAAAGAGACCAGCAGCAGGTGACAAGCAAAGAGAGCAGTCCTCTTCCGGTCCCTCACATCCTATCCAGACTATATGCCCTTAGGGCAGGCAGTATGCATAACCATGTGATCTTCCCATTGCCCATACCCAGAACTATGTAAGCCAATCAATGGAATAATTTAGTAATCACATACATTGCACACTTACTTCCAGCATGACACACTAGATTCAGCCACCTACAAAAACTGCACTTAGGCCAGCGAGATAGCTCAGCTGTCTAAAGTGCCTGCTTAGGCAAGCTTAGGCAAAGCTCAGGGACCACAGTTCAATCCCTGGCACCACATGCAGCGCCAGCCCTGCCCTAAGGGTAGGCAAGCTGACCACAAAAAAAAAAAAAAGCCCCACTTAGGACATCATGAGATTTGGGAAGGCGTTAAGATACAATCTATAATACTGAATAAGTTAAAATAACTCTGGTTGTATCAGAGACTTAATTTTGAAACTCTACAATTGTATTTCAGAACAACTTGATTCATGATTGACCTTTGGTGGAACTTCCAATTGCATAAGGTATAGTCTAGGACAGAATGGAATGAAATTGAGAAAGCCCACGTTTTGAAACATATAATTTTGGCAAAACAAAATAATTATTAATATAATTATTAACTTGCTTATGCTTGAAATAAAATTTATTAAAGAAATTTGCACTCAATGAAGGCAATCTGGTGCTACTTGTGAGGAGTTAGCCTGAAATATTTTTTATTTTATTTATTTATTTATTTATTTTTTGGTAGGACGGTTTCAATAATTAACACATTGCATACATTCTTCCTAGTGGTTAATTGCTGTTCAAGATGCAGACTTGATATCCTATTTGCAAACACCACTAGAACAAATCCTTCTATTCAGTAAGAGAGTGTAACTATATATCTATCCTAACCACTTTGAATACACAGATACAAAATGGACATTCATCTGGGGACATTCATCCCCTTTTTTTGTTAAGTTCCTTCATTTAAATATTATAGGTGTGTAAACTCAGTAAAATATTCTAAAAGAGTTCAGTAGTCCATAATAGTATTGGGCCTTCTGCTTAACTGGCAATGTCAGAAATTGTTGACCTGAGTCCCCTACAGCTCAACATAACAGCATGGCTTTACTTTTTATACCTCGTTTTTATACTTTTCTGCTAGATGGTTAAGACCAAGGTAAAGCAGGACCTATGCAACAAGAGTTGTAGCTTTTGGGTCTGATATGGTCAGTGAAATCCTCTCAGGATTTATCCTGAGATCCTGTAC
>NW_004524663.1:6849072-6869876 GCF_000260255.1 Octodon degus | reverse complement strand
TATAAACATAGGCACACATATATCACTATGATATGATGTTTTCAGATCCTCCGGGAAAATTCCCAGTAGAGGAATAGCTGGTTTAAATTGGATTTCCAGTCCAACTTTTCTAAGGAGTCTCCACACCGATTTCCATAATGGTTGCACCAGTCTACATTCCCACCAGCAGTGGAGAAGGGTTCCTTTTTCCCCACCACCTCTCCAACATTTGTTGTTGGGTGATTTCTTTATGATAAAGGCTGAAATATTGATCCATTTCAGTACAAAAAAAAAAGCTGCAACTGGAAATACTTTTATTTGTAAAATTTACTCTGAGCTGCCCTACAAGAGAAATAATTATATTATAAATAAAATGCTCTTTTGAAAAAGATTTCAAGCAATTTAAATATAATCACATTAAAGTACACATTCTTTATGGAAAATATATTAGAAACACATCTAGCTTAAAGAGCTTATTAAAGTATTTGAATAGTATCAAGAATAATAATTTTGTACATGTTAGTTTTAGTTTTTCTGTAGTCCATATAAACAATAAAACTTTTCATTTATAATAACTATGTTGCCCATAGAGTTAATAGTCCCTGATAGTACTAGGGATGATTCCATTTTACAAAGGAGTATGTAAGACTTTTGTTAGAAAATTATTCTGAAACTAAGTATTGCCAAAAAGTAAAGTGATAGGGAGGGGGACAAATATTGGAGTTCAATATTTGGATTCTTTGTAACAAGATAGTTTTCATCACGTGACCTTTGGGCAAATCATTTAGTTTCATTGAGCTTCGATTTCTCCATGTGTGAAATGGGGGAGAATAGCAATGTTTGTCCTTGGCATTGCCAAAAAAGAACATAGCTGAACATTTTTCATCAGCGAGGAGTGACAGTGAGTGGAGTGACAAAAGCAGCATCAGAAGCCCAAGTGGGCAGTAGCACAGGGAATGCCTTGGGTGACCTGGGGAGGGAAAGTGGACACGCAGCAGGGACACTGTCAATCAACCCTCCTGACGGGACCCCTGCATTGGTGCTCGGCCTGTGGAGCAATGCTGCTCCCTGTAGCAGCCCTCAATTACCAGGCACCATGTCCCCGCGCATTTGTGCGCACGTGGCTCCTCTGTGCCGTCCTTTGTCCGCCTCTCTACCATGCACAGCTCAGCTGCCCCTCAGCTTAGCCTGTGAGCCATAGCACCCACACAGCTCTAGTGTTACTGTGATGCCCCTGCTCAGTGGCATCCGTCCACCCTTAGCCAACAGAACCTGCACCCAGGAAGCAGACACGCTGGGTGCTACCTGGCTGGCAGTGTTCTGGCTGAGATTCCTTCCACCTAGGTGACTGGTCCTTTGGCTACCACAGCCAGTCATGTGTGGAGGGCAACCTGAGCCACAGCTGTGCCCAGATTAATTTGCAGAGGCAAGATGGTGAATCAGGTGCTAATCAGAGCCTTTGGATCTAAAACTCTACATTTTTCTGTGAGCCCTTTCCCCTCACTCTTTGATCAAAGGTCACGGCCCATGATGCCTTTCTGCACCCCAATTCTGTGGGCTTTCAAACTCCTTTATTTTTTCCTGTATTTTAAGGAAGGGTCTACAGGGTGTTCAAGGTCTCACTACTAGATCAGACTCATAGTGATCTGCCTGTTTACAGCCTCCCACGACCTGGAATTACAGGCCCATGCCACCACGCCCAGTCCCAATTGCCATCTCAGTGCACCCTGGGGAAAGGGCCGGCACAGCAGGCCTGGGGATCGAACCCCTGGCCCCTGTGCTTGCTTTCAGGTGCTTTAATCTGATGAGCTATTTGGGCGGTCCTCAAACACTATTCTGAGCAGTGCCATCATTCACAAGCTTTGCAGATGGTGCAGTTCTGGTAGTGAAGCAATCCTTCCCTAAAAGTGTGTCTTAGAAGTGATTTTCAAATATCATATAGTCTCCCTAGTATAAGAACTCAAAAAAAGAAATACAAATAGAAAGATATAATACAAGTTAAAGGAAAGCAGGATCTCAAGGACTAACTAATCAAGAGAGGGAAAGGAGAAGAGCTAGGAAACATGACAATGTCAAGCCATACAGTTATATGTAAAAGATGAGCAAGGCAATGATCCTGAGAATATTCAGAAGATTTTTTAATCTAGCAGTTAATTGGAAAGATTCTCACCCTGACTAAATATATATACTGATACCTGTGAACTAAGCTACTATACTGCAGATGGTAATTTGTAATAGTAGTTTCATGTTTGGAGTGCCTGTCATTGTGGTATTCTGAATATGGGCTGCTTGTCATGACATGCCAGTTACTGCTATGATGTCTCTCAGGTAGGTGGATGTTCAAGAAGAAGGGGGTGGTGAATGAAAGCAAGAGACAGGAAAAGGCACATTGTGGGACTGCCTGCTTCAAGGTTGTATATGGTTAGATTTTTGGACTTATGTGCAAACATAAGAAGTATATAATTCTTTATTCTATTTTTAAAATATAATCTAATTTTTAAATGTTTTTATCATATTATGTAGGGACTTAAAGTTCAGCATATTAATACTTGATGAAAAATACCGGTTCCTTATTATGCTTAAGATATTTGAAATGCAGAGAGATGGTGAGGTTAAACTTAATAGCCTAAGTCATTTGATAATAACAATAAGCTTGTCTTCTGGATGGTTAACAACCTAAGTTTGCAGACCAAAATTAGAGAAAAAGGAGGGCTACAAGGAAAGCCAACATTTTGGCCCTAACCTTCTAAAGTCAATTAAGACTCAGGACATAAGAGAACTTGTACTGTAACGTCATGTAACTAGGTAGTGTCCCAAATTTTCTGATCAAGAAGATCCAAAAAGGATAGTGATCGATGATGTAGAGTGTGCCTAAGGAGAGTCACATGGAGAGAAAACACTCCCTCAGGCTTTCACAGAGAGCACATTGGCTAAGCAATGACTGTGACTCATCCACATGGCTGACACTGACAAATGTTCTACAATCTGAGGTACAGGATCTCAGGATAAATCCTGAGGGGATTTCACTGACCTTATCAGACCCAAAAGCTACAATTCTTGTTGCATAGGTCCTGCTTTACCTTGGTCTTAACAATCCAGTAGGAAAGTATGAAGACTAAATATAGGAAGTAAAGCCATGCTGTTATTTTGAGCTGTGGGGGACTCAGGTCAATAATTTCTGGCATTGCCAGTTAAACAGAAGACCCAATGCTATTATGGGCTACTGGACTCTTTTAGAATATTTTACTGAGTTTACACACCTATAATATTCAAATAACGGAACTTAGAAAAAACGGGGTATACAGACGAATGTCCATTTTGTATCTGTGTGTTCAAAGTGGTTGGGATAGATAAATAGTTTCATTCTCTTAATGAATACAATGATTTGTTGTAATGGTGTTTGTAAATAGGATCTCAAGTCCGCATCTTGTACAGCAATTAACCACTAAGAAGAATATATGCAGTGTGTTAGTTATTGAAACTGTCCTACCGATTTGATTTGAAACTTTCTCATTGCTATCTGTTTATCAATAAAATTATGAAAAAAGAAGTGATTTTCAGAACATCCTGATAATGCCTCATATATATGAATGAGAAAGATCCACAGGAAGAGATTCACTTTCTCAGTTATCACAACAAAGAAAGAAAAGAAAAAAAAATCACTACCTACCATAGCTGCACCTTACTTAATTTAAAAAGGGGGAGGGGATTTTTTATAAATCAAGGTTACTTTTTCCCCACTAATGCTGAGCTGACAGCAGGACACTTGAGAGAACAGTCGAAACCAAAATGACTGTGTTGGAATCTGCTTTGATCGATACTTGCTTGGGTGACTTTGCCTGAGTCATTTTCTTCCCTGGATCTCAGTCTGCTAATCTGTCAAATAAAAATGATACTTAGTGCTACTGCATGGAGTTGACACAAGATCAATTCTAATAATATATGCAGTGCCTGGCACAAAAGCCTGCAGCAGGATTTTTCAAATAAGGTAAGTACTCAACATCCATTGCATTTTAAAGTATTCAATCTGCTAACATATGGTGTTGCACAGAATTCTTACATAAGATCTCAGAGAAGGCCAGTGACTCACCCAAACCCCACATCCCAGTTCTGAGTTCATGGCAGAGCACAAAGTTCCATCAGGCCTTTATTTTACTTAGCATTTACTGAAAGTCTACTCTGTGCTAGGCCCTGAGCCAGGTATCTGGGGAATGTTCAGATGAATGAACCAGAAGTAGCCACAGTAAAGTCAAACATTAACTGAGGACATGACCTGCGTGTATAAATAATTAAAATTTGGTGAGGAAAGTAATTAAGCTCTATGGTGCATAGGAAATTTCTATAAATTTAAATTTGCTTCAGCAGCAAGTACAAGATGGGCCTGGGCAGAAAGCTGAAACTGCCCCTCGCTTATCCTCTTCATACTGTGTCACCAGGAAAGACTACTGAGGCTGAAGCCCAATCACAAGGGCCTTGAAGAGCTAGAGGATGTGACTATTGCTGGTAATAGACAGTGCTTGGAGAGCAGCTTACCATCTACGTTCTCTCTGATTAACTGTAATTTGTTTTAATCAGCAGCAAGAGCTGCAGTCAAAAGTCCAAATCAGCTCACAGCGACATTAGAGATGCAAGATCTACCAAGAGCTGAAACATGGAAGCCTGTGGACTTTTAACACAAGAGGGCAATGCGTTCACCGTCTCCTGCCTCCTGTGCTTTCAGAGCAATCAATTTCATAAGGACCCTTACAGTCTCACTCTGGGCCACTTTCCAATTCCATCTCCAACTTTTCTCCCTCTCCCCTCCACCACCCCCACACACTTTGCTCTCCCAATCAGGCCTTATTTTGGTTCCATTGTTCCAGCCATCTTCTCCTTGTTTCACAGTGTTTGTCCATGCTGATCCTTTATCTCAGAACCCCTTAACAGTCTGCATGGCTCCTTCCTTCTTCTCCAGGAATGGCAGGCCTCAATGTCTCTGGTCAGGTAGCCTACCCCTTATAGCAAATTATAAAAAGAACCCAGTACCCTACATAGATAATTTCTCATCATATCATTTTATTTTTTTCCTTTCACAAAGCTGCTCAGGCACCATAATTATATTTGTGCATTTAATATCTTGCTCATTTTTATACATTTATGTTTTTGCTGTACTGGGGATTGTACATACCCTATTGCTGGGCAGGGGAGGGGTACTGAGGGTCAAACTCAGGACCTTGTACTTGCCAGGCAGGTGCTTCTGCTGCTGAGCTATCTCCTCAGCCTAGTTTGCTTTTTTAAGAGAGGGTCTCATTAAGTTTCTAAACTTCTAAGACTGGACGTGCACATTCAATCCTCCTACCTCAGCCTCTTACAGTGATGGCTTGCAGGTTTGTGCCATTGCTGTGCCAACCTTAGTTCCTTCTTGCGACACTCCCCATTCTTGCTGCATGAGTGTGGCTCTCATGTTAGCCTCATTAGCATATTATGTCCCCAAAACTTGACCCAGTGCCTGTGCTATACTACACTGAAGATATAGTTTTTTGAAGAAAGTTAGAATTAGGAGGCAAAATTTGTGGGAAGAATAGAGGTAGGATAAAATGTTGGGTCTCCACATCCTGGTGCCGAAAGCAACATCTGAAGTCACAAAGACCCAAAGTCTAACAGTCCTGTGACCCTAAGTCTTACTACCCCCACATATTCCACTTGCCTTGGGAGAAATTAGTTCTTTTTTGTACATACCTTAGATTTCTCATATAGAGATAATCATGTATCTAGGAGGTTTAGAGCTTGACAAGCGACTTTCAATCACTGAGAATGACCTTGGCCAGTGCTAGAGCACTTTAAAGCCTCCCTCTTCTTGAGCGCAATCTTCTTCTCAGATTAAGGCTGAGGACACGCCTGACTCTACAGTGGTGGGCATAAGACGCAAGAGTCTCCATCTTCAGGAAAACTGAAGGATGAGAGCACAAAATAATATTTTTGTCTTTAAGAGTAACTTCAGTTAGGGACAATCTGTGAATAATAACTCTTTAACCTAGAACTGGGTTTTCCGGTGGCAGGGGTATTATGACATGTGAAGGAGAACAATTCTTATGAAACAGTCCCCTGCAGCAGCAGACAGGGATTCTGACCCTGGTTATCTTAGGACTAATTGAGGAATCCAAATATATAGCCCTCCAGTGTCACTCTCTCAGCTCAGCTTTCTGCCCCTAGCCCGGGCACTCTCTCTCTGATTTGCCCCAATCATCTACAAGTTGTGAGATAAGAGAACATAGTGATTGAGCAGGCATTACTTGGTGTAGGGATGTGTGGAAGGCAATAGCATTTTTCCTCATGGCTACAGTGCTCCCATTCATCACCCACAGACCAGCTGCAGTGTCCCCTGTTAACCTGCAAGTGCTGCAGAGGCTGTTGGACCATCAGCAACCAGGAGCAGGTGAGTGAAGCTTTGAGCATCCCATGGTGGGTTGATACACTTCATTTTCCCATATCCAAACAACCACTGCCATGTATGCACACGCACACACACACACACACACACACACACACATGCACACCATAGCTGAAAAGTTTTCAGTCACTTGTAACACTGCCATACTGTTCCCACTCAGCCTATGAAACAATTAGCATCATTTTGAAAGATTTTCTTGTACTAACTTAGAAAGATTTTTCTTCTCTCTAGTGCCATCTGCGGTCAACTACGCAGAAGGATGACAAGCAATTGCTTCCTTCTCTTTCTTGGCCCTAAAAACTTCTATCACCCGCCAAAATAGTTATAGTCATGAGAAACTTTTTTATTAAACAAACAAAAAACAAAAAGCTCAGAAAGCACCATGACCACAGAACTGTGACTAATACTGGAATTTAGCAAGAAGTCAGCTCTGGTTTCATGAGGCTGCACTAACAGTTCAGAACATTTTGCCACTAATGCTCATGATAAATGGCTTAGGAAGAAACGGTTGCTATTATTTATGCTTCTTCTCTGTCCATGCCAATTTCATGCTATGGGTAGGGAGTAGCATTCAGGTATATACCAAATTTTCTTCCTGAGTGACAAAGATAAGCCACCACCATATCAGTCCTAGCCTTAGAAAGCTGTTGAAGTGTAGGTCCTATCTCATTCAGAAAGGGAAGCTATCAGACCCATCAGCTCTTCCAAGAGGCTACACAAGATACATCTGGGAGAGAGAGGGAGGGAGGGAGGGAGGGAGACAGAGACAGAGACAGAGACAGAGACAGAAAGACAGAGAGACAGGGACAGAGAGACAGAGAGAGACAGCAAGACAGAGACAGAGAAATAGAGAGAGAGAGACAGAGACAGAGAGACAGAGAGATAGGGACAGAGAGACAGAGAGAGACAGCAAGACAGAGACAGAGACAGAGACAGAGAGAGAGAGAGAGAGAGAGAGAGAGAGAGAGAGAGGTGTATTTAGCCATGTGATTTTTATAGTATTTTCTTCATACAATTCCAGTCTTTCATAAAAGTTTCAAGGATGATACTGAGCTCTTCGTACTATTTTCCCAGGTTCAACCATTGCTTACATTTCGCTTAACTTTCTTTATCATTTGCTTGCTTGCATATTAAGGGCATGTGTATATGTAATTTCTTAAACCATTTCAAAGTTGCAAACATTATGCCCCTATACTCCTAATTACCTCAATGTATCTTTTCTAACAATTAAAAATACCACAATAATTACCAAAATCAAGAAACTTAACATTGTTACGTTGCTATTCCCTAATATGCCTAATCACACTGTCCAAAAGTCCAATCCCAGATCTTCATTAGTTGTCCAGTGTCTTCAATTTTTTTAATCTGAAAATTTTCCTCAGTTCTTCTCTGTATTTCATGACCTTAAAGAATATAGGTCACATATTTAATAGGTTATATTTCAAAAGGAGTTCATCTGCTGTTCAAGCTTTCTTTATGCATTTTTAAAAACAAGAATGCCATAGAAATGCCACTGGGGGAAGGTGGAGGCAGTAATTCCTGGAGCTCACAGAGAACCAGTGGCCTGGCTCCAATTCTTACTGCCCTGCAAAGAAACACCTTTAAAAACATAGACTTCCTCAGCAGGTGAGTGTGTAGTAGTAAAGATTTGTGAGGTAAAGTTTTGGTAATAGAGCCAAGTTTATATTAGGCTAATGTTTTTCTGGACTGCTGTGACAAAGTTAAAAAACATATTTTGAGGGGACCAAACTAAATTCTAAATAATTTAGCTTCAAAATAAAGGCCAACAATAATTTTAAAAATACAAACCTCTAACAATGTGAAGTTAAGAATTTTTTCACCCAGGCACAAATTACTAATCATGCAGAGAAACAGGAAAGTATGACCCAACAAGAGAAAAAATTAGACTTAGGAATAACATAAATGATAGAACTGGGCACACAAGAGTGTTAGAGTGTAAAATTATTTTTTAGACATTAAGGTAGATGTTAGCATCAGATTAAATGCTATTGAATGAAACGGTGGTGAACAGAAGACATAGCGAAAAAAACAATCCAAGTAAAATAGATGAAATAGACTGGAATGGCGAACCAACCTTCAATGTCCTGTGAGGCAACCCCAGACATGTGTAACTGAAAGCCTTCGGGACAGATGGATAAGAAGAAAGACTCATTTGGGAAAACGATGACAGGAATTTGGTCAATTTGAAGACCATAGATATGCACATACAAGCAGTCAACAAACCCTGAACAGGAAAAAGTAAACTTTTAAAATCCCCAGCAAGGTACACTATATCCAAAGTTTTTGTATCAAATCATTAAGACAAAACCTTTAATGCAGCCAAGAAACAAAGACAACACCAAGTCACATTTAAAGCAACTCTTGTCAGAGGAGAATTCAGTGAGCCTGAATGACACACCAGTGAAAATCTTCCCAAATCAAAGACAAAATACAGGCTTTTTCTGATATAAACAGCCTGAGATGAATCAGTAGAAAAAGAGTAGCTCTACTAAAAATATTAAATATGATTCAGGTTTGGGTAAAGGATACCAGGAGGATTTTGTCTCTACACAAAGGAAAGAGACACCTGGGAAATGGAAAATGTTAAGACAGACATGAAAGTGCATTTTTCTCATTGTTTTCATTCCCTGAAAGCATAAATTACTATTTAAAACACTAACAATAATGTATTATTAAGTTCATAATATATATAGCAATGCAACAAGGATCAAAAAATACTATCTGTGCTATTGCCAAGTAGTAAACAGACATGCACCCTATAACGTTCTTCTACTGGGAGGGAATTGATGTAATTTGCTGAGTACAAAATGAGTTCTGTAAACCCTAGGGTAACCATGAGAAAATAAGGTCAGAACTTTTAAATGAACCCAGAATGGAGACAAAATGCTATTTTGAAAATATTCAATGTATCAAAAAGAAGAGAGGACAGAAGGAACAAATATCAAGATGGTAGGTTTAAAGATAATCATATGAATAATGACATCAAATGTTAGTATTCCAAATAATTAAAAAAAAGTATAAATTCATATATGAATTATAAAAGAACATATTATATGCTTCTATATTAAATTCACTTTAATATAAAGATAGGCAAATGGTAAAAATAAAGCATGGAAAAAGATATGTCAGACACAAATGAAAGGGGAGAAAAGACTGCCTTTATGTCACCTGAAGTGTATATTAAAGAAAACATTATCATCAAGGATATAGAAGATCATTTTGTAATGTTGTCTCCTTATCAACAAAACATAATTTCAGAAAGACATCCATATAACAGAGATTTAAAATATAGTTCAACAACGAATAGAACTGAAAGAGGAGATAAATCTTAAAATTCACCAGAAAAATGCAATCCTTCTAAGTCAATAATTAATACGACCAGCAGGTAGAAAGTCAACGTATATAGTAGACTTAACTCAAATAACTTTATACTTATTAGATGGTTTATCCAATAGACACTATGGTCAAGACATAATTTCCAAGCACACACAACACATTTACCAAAATAAAACATAGTCTGGGCTATAAAATGAGTACCAATAGATTCAAAAGACTTAATGCAAACTATATTGCCTAATCAAAATATGTTTAGATTAAAAGTACATAAAAACTCTAAAATATTTGAACACTTAAATGACATACTTCTCAATAATTCTGGTTCAAGGAAGAAGTTAAAAGAAAGAAGAATTAAACTACATGAAAAGGGAAACAATGTACCATCTCAGAAAACACAACAGGCAGGAGCCCTACCCACCTCACTGGTAAGTTCAGCATTGCCTTAATACCAAACCAAAGAAAAAAATCAACATAAAATTACAAATAACATCCCTCATAAATATAGGTGCACAAACATATATGAGTAATTTTAAACACCTATCCAATGCTTGAGGTTTTTCCTCAAGGTGTAGCAAATCAGAGTTCTACAAATTATTCTTTATGCTTTTTATGGTTTGGATAGAGACGTTTCCACCACGGCCTCAGGTGATCATACGCAAGGCTTTCAGAGAGTGGTTGGAGCTTAGGGGTGGAGCTAAATGTGCTGTCAGGAAATGGGGTCTGGTTGGAAGAGCAGGTCACCGGCACAGAGCCTAGAAGGGTGCCTGGTTCTACCCTGGGTGCTCGGCTTCCCGGCTTGCAGAATATGAGCAGCTCTCCTAGACAGCAGGCCCTTCAACCACAATTTCTGCACTTGAGACTTCCCTCCACAGACTGAGACTTCTGAAACTGTGAGTCAAAATAAACCTCTTCTCCCTTAAGTTGGAGGTGTGGCATACTTTTGTCCCAACAAGGAGAACTTGACTAAGACATTGGCCATGTTCTTTCTGTACCAGCTCTTCATTTTTCTTCTGTGGTTTTTATTGAACTTTAAAAGTGGGTTGGTTGTGCTATGCCATGAGCACAATTTTCTGTGTCATCCAATGAAATCTGGCTTTATCAGGTTGCTGGTGCTCAGCAGATGATAATAATCTTAAATTCTCTGTCTTGAACATGGTCACAAATGAAGACAACCAAGCTCTAGGAGAGCTGTGATCTAGAGAAAAGTTCAACTCAGGTGTGTAAGTCAGGCAAGACACAATGAGGAGAAGGTAAGCCCAAAATGCATGGAACAGAAAAATGTATTATGTACAGATCTAGAGAGTTCAGAGGCGTCAACAAGAAGCCAACAAGGAATTCAAAGGTGGCAGAGGCTCACTCAGGAGGTGGGGATGAGAAAGAGAAAGGAGTAGGAGAGTATGCCCTGATTTGTTATTACCCCTCTATTTTTCCCATGGGGCTGTTGATTGGCTACTTCAAGGAAATCACATGCAAAGGGAGCAACTTAACCAGGACATGTTTTTCTGTGATTGACAACTGTGTGTCCTGCTAGGGGTTTTGTCCGTACCCTAAAGAACAAGTGGTTACATCACAAATAAATGCAAAAGCAGGGGGATTACTAACCACACCAAAAGTGAAGGATGCAACTGAGTTTCAGAAAAAATGTTATAGGGTACAAGGTCATAAAGTAATAAACAGCCTTTTATCATAATAGCATCATTCTTCATCTTCCTGAAGTAAAAAAAAAAAAAAAAAAAGCCCTTACAAAAATGGACGGAAATCCTTGCAAAAGAAGCTAGAAATGGATGCTGATGAAATAACACATATATGAAACAAATTTATCAGGTGGCCAGATAGCTCAGTGGACTAAAACACCTGCTTAGGCAGGCTCAGGGACCAGATTCAAACCCAGTATGCTATGCTGGCCTGTAATCCCAGTGCTTGGGAGGATGAGAACAGGAGAATCACTTTGAGTCTGATCTGTGTGGTGAAACCTTGTAGATCCTGTACTAAATACATTATAAAAAAAAGAAAGAAAACAAATTTATTGCATGTTTGGATACATGGGCTAAACTCTGACAGTCAGAGCAAAAGTGCATAATATCAAAATTTCTCTTGCAAAATTTAAGGAGAGGTCACACTGTAGGCCAGTAGAGTTTCTTAGTAAGCCCATCACAATAATTTTTGGAAAGGTAATTACCTTTTTTGCTGTTTCTGTTGTTATTGAACTGGAATTATAGTAAGCAACTTGCACTGGGAGGCTACTTTTATTTGTATGTATGTATTGAAAACATATACCTATATCTATCTATCTATCTATCTATCTATATATATATATATATATATGGATATTTAAGTATTTATTGAAATGTATGTATGTTAGTATATATACATATATGTATATTCAATCACTAAATTTACTTTCAGCCCAGCAAGATGCTTTCACTAAAAAGGTTAATTCTAATGGAGATCATCTAGGACTAAAGAAATTCATCTCCCATTTCAATCACACTGAGTAGAATGACAGCAGGAATCACCTGCAATTATTGTTAGTTTCTATTCTTTGCCTTGCTTTCTTTCATTTTAAAATTTGGATAATTCTTATTGTCAAGTATACAGACATGAAATGCATTTATGATGAAATGCTACTACATAGAGACATGAAGAAAATACTGTATAGTTCTTAGTAACTATACAGTCCAGAATAAACATTTTTATGGCTGAGCAGAGTGTTTCTCTCGCCTCTCTCTGGTACAGCTGACCATAGGAGTAGAAAAGTTCCCCATGATGCCAGACGACTCCTTCTAAGGCCCCCAGAAAGTCCACTATGCCAATGGCCAACTTCTCCTCACAATCAGAAATAAGAGCAAGTGAATTCACCGTGTAGTGCCAGGTGAATCCTGGCACCATACGACATGATTTGGGGATCTACAGTCACTATTTTCTTATCAACAAAACACAGGGAGGAGACAATCATCAATAATTAATTTGGCTTAGCTAGAAAAACACTTATTTTAAGGACACAATCTGGGCCAGTGAGATATCTCAGCACCTGCTTAGGCAAGCGCAAGGACCAGGGTTCAATCCCTGGCACCACATGCTGTGCTGACCCTGCTCCCAGGCCAGCTGAGCCAGCCACCAAGACTGTGTGCGGCAGTGCACACCTGTAATCCCAGCGCTCAGGAGGATGAAAACAGGAGGGTCACTACAAATCCAAGCTGTGTAGTAAGACCTTGTACCAAATATATTTTTTAAAGAAAGGATATGTTATGAGTATTAATTTTCTACACAACTTTCAGGTCTCTAAGACATCAACAGATTTCTCCAAGTTTTAGTCCTCTAAATTTTTAAACTTTTGTTCCTTTGAGGCTAATTTAAGCCATGTGTTTCTTATTGTCTTTCTCTTAAAATATCAATGTTTTGTGGTTTTTTTTTCCTGAGAAGTATACAATAACCAAAAAGCCTTAAAATATGCTCCCAAAGAAGATTTCTTTTATTTTGATTCCCTTTTTAAAACCTGGAAATTATTCTTTGCAGAATATAATTAACTCAGGCACCAAAAGGTTTGACTTCAGATTGAAATTGCATATCCTTAAATTTTGAACAGGTTCTAAGCTTGGCACAATCAAGTCTATATTTGGCCCTTACAGGCATTAGCTAAAGAAGATGATTACTTGATTAAAGACATTTGGAGTTCTCAATAAAGTTGAACAAATTTAATTAATGATAAAACATTAAACATCCTCATGTGGCAAAGGAAAATTTCCAAAATTCTTTTTCATAAGTTTTGCAGGTCAACCCTGTATGTTATTTAAGAAGCTCAAAGGCAGTTTGCTTTGTTCCCAGTAACTAAATACTAGAGTTTCAGAGAGTTCAGCTAAGCCCTTTATCTAATCTTCATGATCATAAAATTCCAGAAAATGGTGCTGGAGGAAGCACAAGTTCATAGATGCAATCTCATGCTGTTACATAGTATTAAGATTCCTACATTGGCTCTGCTTGACTTTCTGGGAATTCAACAGTGATCTACAAAAGATGCACACAGAGGAAAACGTTCTGTTCAGTTTCTGTAGTCTCAAACAAAATGTGCATCATTATGTTTGTACCTTAAGATCTCTTTGTCACATACACCATTGCAATCCCATTTTCCCACCAAACAATGCTTCCTCTATTTGAAGCACATGGAACCTGAAGAGGGCTGAGCTCAATCATTAGGAGCTGCATCATCTTCCCATTATCGTATCTGTGAGTCCACCATTCCTGAGGCTCCAAAGCACTTGATCCTTCATTCCTGGTAAGAATGGAAACCAAATGGAGAGGCGAAAAATGGGCATAGCATTCTCTACTTCTGGCATTCAATGGAGAGCAGCACTTTCCTCTGAGAAGTCATGG
The DNA here is from genome assembly GCF_000260255.1 of Octodon degus. Classification (NCBI taxonomy): domain Eukaryota; kingdom Metazoa; phylum Chordata; class Mammalia; order Rodentia; family Octodontidae; genus Octodon; species Octodon degus. The sequence goes on along the minus strand of NW_004524663.1, from coordinate 6,855,739 downwards.
TTGTTTGACATTCACTGCATAGTAGTAGGAAACCAGAATCTCTCATTAAATGCCAACATTCTCCAACACTGTTTCTGTGGCATCTTGGTACGTTTCTCATCTGGAGATCAAGCTACTTTCAGCTAACTGACATGTCTTTAAATGTCCTCTGGGTTTTCCCCACTCCACACATTTGTTTCTGTTGTTCTCATACTCTGAGTTTCTTTCTAACCTGCCTCTTTGCCTCTCTTATTTGTTCTTATCCTTTAAAATCCCACTGACATGCTCAATCTTTCCTTCCTAGCCATATATAGTCACAGTCAGAACTCTGTACTCTCTTCTCTCCTTTCATCTTCAGTACCACTTTGTTTAATAGTATTATTAGCCTGAGTGATAGCTCAGCAGCTTAAGAGCCTGCCTGACAAGTGCAAAGTCCTCATTTCAATCCTGGGCACCAAAATGAGAATAATGTTATTAGTAGTACTGATAACCATTCTATACATAAGGCTTTGCAGGTCTACCTAATTCCTTAAAACATAAGTTTGATTTTCTTAAATTATTTGGATATATAAAGTCATCCAAAACTTTTCTGTGACCAGCTCTTTTTAAAAAATGTATTTGGTTGTCGCAGGGTCTCACTGCACAGCTCGGACTTGTGGTGATCCTCCTACTTTCAGTCTCCTTAGAGCTAGGATCATAGGCATAGGTCACTACACTCGGACTCTGGCCAGCTCAGCCCACCATGAGCCATCTCACCAGCCCATGACCAGCATTTAAAATCTAATAAGTACTTATTTCATTGAATTAATAATAAACAGGCATAAACCATGTACTTGCTTTCCACACCCTGTTATGGTGAACAATATGATTCTTGAGCACAAGCCATTGCATTCCAAAATCCAGGCTGTCTAACCTGTGCACCCCCATCCTCCCTTTTCAACATTACTATAAAGTCTTTTTAAAAGAGTTTTATTATTTATATACATTAATGATGCTATGTATGTTAGATGTTGTCCAAGATAATTCCTCTTCATTCAAAGTAATGTACACTCACACACACTAAAAAACAGGAGCTGTAAGTGATAGCCTGTCTTATGAAAATATTGAAATCAAAGCACATAATTATCTAAGACAAAGTTTATAACCATTTTTCTACAAAAGAGCACAAGGTAAATATGTTAGGCTTTGTAAGCCACATCTGGCCACTTTCTTATATTTTTTTCTTGCTTTTCTTTTACAATATTTTGACAGTGTGAAGATTGGCTTCAGCACGCTGGTTACAGAACCAAGCTAGAGTTGGACCAAGCTAACAGTTTGATTCCCCTCATCTGAATGATGGAAATGTTTTCTACTCTGTTCAGTTTGGTGGCCCCTAACCATATTTAATGAGTGATACAGTATGTCAACTTAAGAAGTTTAGAAGGTTGACTAAGTGACTCAGCAGGGGGGGGAAGGGTCCTTACTTTGTAAATATCCTGAACCCCCGCAAGAGGAAGGGACAGAGATGGTGTGAGTGCTACACCTGCCCTAAAGGGGAGAGGGATAAGCCTGGGTACAAATAAGGGAGTAAAAGAGGCTTGGTCTCTCCCCTTTGACACTTGGTGTCTTGCTGTCTTCTTCCACCTTGAACTGTTGCCCCTCACCATGACCCCCTGCATTAAAGCCAGCCAAGTATGGACTGAAACTTCCACACACTGTGAGCTAAACAAACTTTTCCTTCCTTATTTCTGGGCATCAGGTGTTTTGTCTCAGCAACAAGAGAGATGTGAGCACATGAAATGTGGCCAGTGTGACTGAGAAACTAAATCTTAAACTTCATTTCATTTCAATTTATTTTAATCATTATATGTAGGTATCATTATATGTTGGCTTGGTTGTATCAGGAAGTTATTAAGAGATAGTTCAAACTACTCACCCCCTCAAATTAGTTTAAGTAGACATTTCTCAAATTGAGCTGTCATCCACTAACTAGAACATATAATGTAGTTGTTGTGATAAGCCTTTTTACCCAATATAGTACAAGAAACAGAAAGTCCAAGTAGCCCAAATGTTAGAGAAAATTATTTTAAATCTGTGTTCATTCACGGCAAAGGAAAGAGCTCTAAAGCTAATCGCTGCTACAGCTATAAATGGATAAAGTCAAGATTTATCCTTGCCATTTATGATGAGCTTCCAACCTGATGAATCTAGAAAAGATAACTTCATTTTACCTGTAGAGAGAGCTTTTTTCCAAACTCTTAAAGCATTCAAATGTCCCTACTATTTCAATACCTTTCTTAAAACTATGTTGTCCAAAGAAACCTGAAGGCCTCACCCCTCACCCCTTAAGAATCCATGGGTTCAAGTGTCCAATGACATGCATGCCTTTTACTTCTGCCCTAGTTAAAGGCATTTGCTAGTATGTTAGCATAATAAAGGAATGTAAATTGACACATGAAACAAGCACAAGGGCAGTACAGACAGGACAAGTGGGTGATAAAGCAGCAAGACATGGAGGAATTTGTCAAATTGTGGCAGAAAGATGGAAGAATGGCAGCTGCAAGAATGGGAGGTGGAGTTAGTGGATTGTGAAACTTAACATTTGCAGTTGGTGCAGCCAGTGGTGGTGACAAAGAAAAAAGATAAAACTTGGCTTCAGTGTGGTAGAACATAGTATGTTTGCAGATGTGCCGCCATCAGGAATGAGAAGCTGAGGTGCTGGCACAGTCATCTGTTAGAGATGCTGAAGTCTCACAAAATGATGATAGAATAAGAGCCTCCAGGGAAAGTCTTCAGGAAACAGGCAGAGAATATGGTGACATGACACAGTGATAAACAGAAGACAGGAAAAACAGGACTGGAGGTAGTAGAGCCAGGTGATGTAATACTTTCTGCTCCCAACTTCATTATTTGCATAGCTATTTCTTGGACAAAATCTGGTCTCTGAGTATAGAGTCGAGCTTGGTATACGGTACAGTGCTAGGACACTTTCCTAGCATGAGCAAGGCTGTGGGTTCCATCCTGTGCCCTAGGATGGAACATCAAGGAATTGGCTTATCCAAGACCACTGTGTAAAATTGTGCAACCACAGTGGCATAGAGAATGGAAAAGATTACTGGGAGATGAGACTTCTTTCAATCACCAAAAGGACCATAGAGGCTACCCAACTGAGAACCCAGAGTTAAGGTCTTATTCTTAAGACACCTAGGAATAGCACCAAAGCCAAGAACTCTTGGGTTGTTTTTTTGTTTGTTTGTTTGTTTTTGGTTTTTTTTGTTTGTTTGTTTGTTTGTTTTTTGCGGAACCGGGGATTGAACTCAGACACTTATGCTTGCCAGGCAAGCACTTATTCTAGAGCGATCCCTGGCCCCTAATTTTTATTTATTTATTTATTTATTTGTTTATTTATTTATTTATTTTGTGGCCAGCTCAGCCCACCAGGGGGCGGGGCTGGCTGGCATGTGGTGCTAGGGGATTAAACCGTGGTCCCTGTGCTTTGCTTAGCTTAGCTTGTTTTAAGTAAGTGCTTTAGACCACTGAGCCATCTCACCAGCCCACTCTTGGATTTTTGTTTAGAATACCAGTGTAAGAAAAAACAAAAGATACACAGCAGTGTAGGCAAGAAGTCCCTAAGGCCATGTAGTTTTCTTGGAGAAAGGGAAGGGGCAATTTCCTGACACAACATGCGTCACTAATCCAGACTTCTCCTTGTTTAGCCATTCACTTCTCACACAGCCTGTGTGCTTTCCCCCACCATTCACTCCTCAGCCAAGTCCCCCAAGCACTGCTAATCACTAGATCCTACCTTCATCTTGTCTCATCCTGGGTGAGGGCCACTTCCCACTATGTCCTTTGAGTAGGGCCAGTTAGAATCTCCAATTTTTGCCCAACCTATCAAAGACACACATCCTGAGCATATTCTAGAATCAGGGATCTATACACCCTTTTCTTTTGAAAGAGACTCTTGTAAGGACTTGTAGTAGAATTCTTCAGAAAGCAACCAAGAGAGAAACAAACAAAGACAAAGAGGTAGAGCTATGACAGTTTATGTCAAAGAATTGGCTCATACAGTTGTGAGGTTTGCAAATCCAAACTCTAGCCAGCTGGCTGGAGACAACTTTTAGAAGAGTAGGTATTGTGGCTACAGTCTGAAGCCAATCGGCCAGAAAAATTTCTTCTCTGGTAGGTCAGTCTTTTCTGAGGCCTTGATTTCATTAGATGAAGCTCACTCACCTCACCTACCTTACAGAGAGTAATCTGCTTTACTACTGATATAACTGTTGATCCCACTTATAAACACACACACACACATATATACATACATACAAATCTGAACATCAGTTACACACACACACACACACATGCACACACACCATTAACAACAGCAGTAAAGATTAAGATCAGTAAACTTCATAACTTCTGCAGGATTTTTATTTAAATATGAATGCTTTCAACAAAGTTTGCTGTTCAAAAAATCCACAGAGTGATTGGCCAAACCCCTTCATGGCAGCATAAAAGAATATCTTGTAGCACTTGCCAGTCTCATCTTCTGATGAAATCATCATCATTTTTTTAATGTTTCCCCCTTTACTTTCTCAGGGGAACTCTAAGTTCTTGTTACTTGCTTTATTTTCTGTATTATCTCATGAAAAATTAATCTGATTCTACCTTCAAAGCAACTGCTCATTCATTAGAAAATACAAGTACCTATATCTCTAAATAAGAGTCAAATATAGGGGCTGGAGAGATAGCTTGGCAGTCTAAGCATCTGCTGGGCAAGAGCAAGGGCCTGGTTTGATCCCTGGTGCTACATGCCAAAGCTGACCCATGAAAACCAAGCATTGTAATGCATGCCTGGAATCCCAGTGCTCAGGAGGCTGAAAAAGAAGAATCAATATAAGTCCAAGCTGCATAGTGAGACTCTGTACCAAATAAATAAATAAATAAATATTTTTTTAAAAGAGTCAAGATAGTATTTGTGAACTCAGGATCTGTCATATCTGCTCTTATTTTTAGAGTCTCAGTTGACATCACATGACTGCTGAAAATGCTAGCTACTTACAGATTTAAAAGTGCTACTTTATTCATAGGGAACTAACCTCACTATTTATGCCACACAGACTTGTACACAACAGATACAGATAGCACTAATTATAAATAATGCACACTAAACCATCATCTATTCTACACTGTAGAACCTTGAATACAGACAATGGATCGTTGCTTTGGAAGTAGCCTCGTCCAACAAAAAAAAATAGTGGCATCTAGTTGCAGATTTTGTTCTTGTTAGAAACGAATACTTAAGGGGCTGGAGAGATGGCTCAGTGGAATAAGCGCTTCCCTGGCAAGCACAAGGGCCTGAGTTCAATCCCTGGTTCCGCAAGAAAAAAAGAAAAAGAAAAAGAAACGAATACTTAAAAACAAATCTCAGAACAATAGTAATCTGAGAACTGTGTGATGCCTATTGCCTAAAATATAATAGGTCTGCCTATTTGAAATTTGATTTTCATACTTATTAAAGTATTTTCAATGAACATTTTAAGGAGCCCAAAGGATGACAAAGGACCATTCCTGTCCATCCCAGTGAACTTCCCATTAATACTCTTCATATAATTCAGCGTGTCTTGAGTTATTTTCTGTCTTATATTATTCCACAGAGACTTGAGGGTGAACTGACCACCCAAGAAAGATGTTTTACAAAGAAATTCTCTGCGATGAACAGAGAAATCCCAAAGTGGAGCAAAAGAGATAATAGTGCATGAGGGTCATCTAGAAAATGAAAGGAAACAATACAGTGTAGACTTACGAGTTGATAGCAATGAGGAGCTGGGGTGGACTTTGAAGTGTGAGGGCAGAGTCAAGAACCAGTGCACCACAAAAATGTATGGAAGAAAAATTGGTCAGATACATTGGACAGGAAATTAAATTCTTTTCATCCCCCCATCTTCAGAGAAGCCTAGTTATAAAACAGTGTAACTGTCTGCTGTTGTTTTTAATTCAGAAAGGAGTCACCTTACCAACATCTATCTTTCTCCCTCAATTTTGCCTTTCCTTCCATTTGAAAAGAAGGTTATACTCATTCATCATTTCCAATGTTTTCTTTTTACTGTTGTTTAATCTCTTTAGAAAATAAAACAAACAAACAAAAAAAACCCTAGAAGGTTGTATATTCAGTCAGGCATTTGTTGGAACATGTGGGAACTCCTACATCTAATACAGCTGAACAATTTTACCAGACAAGTTATTAATTGATGTATTATTTTCAAATTATGAAATATTTCCTGTCACTAGGACTTACAGAGCCTCTAAATACGATTAGTTGGATATTTCCTACTCTACCAGTGTTGAGCTCTTCAGTCCCTAGAAATATGAAAGAACACATTGCGTCAGAGCCAGGGCCACAGCTGCTATTCCCCACATGCCTACACCTCTGAGGCAATCCAAAGTGAAAACAAATTTTTTTCCTAGTTTTCTTCTCCTTTTCATAATCTGAATATATAAAGAAAAGAACAGTTAAAACTGTTACTGTTATCTACAAATCACTGATTGGCAGTTGTTGGGACAAAATAGAAGAAAAGAAACAAGAGATTCACTACACCAGAATAAAAGTAGTTTCATCTATTCATTTACATAAGTATTTTCCTTAGCGTGAAAGATTTATGACATTTTGCATTATGTTAAGATCAGAATACAATTTCTTAATATGGGT
>NW_004524663.1:6847497-6848377 GCF_000260255.1 Octodon degus | reverse complement strand
GCTTATTCCACTGAGCCATCTCCCCAGCCCCAACATCCAACTTTTTAATGGTTCTCATAAATCATATTTGAGCTTTAGAATTACCATCTCTTCCACTACCTCTACATTAGCAGCCTTCTGCTTCCTTTTACCCTCCCTCCTTCATGCATTCATGTGCATTTTTTCCTCCAGGGTTTCACCTTTCCTATTCTGCTCTCCAGCTATCTTTGTTGGACTTTCCAGGTCATAGTTCTAAATTCATATTTGAATTATTTTTATATTTAGACGTAGCAAGCAATTTCTGTGCCTGAGTTTCTAGTTGGGGTTTATCCTTTCTGAACAAGATGCTACAGCAACAGTGACTTTAACTTTGCTCAGGAGCACCATAGTCCATCATGTATGTTTGAGCGTAACAGCTTGCTTGGTAACTGAACAACAGTTAAACAGACAGGAGTGCTACAGTCTGTAACCAAAACGTACCCTAACATCAGGGGTGGTTCTTCTGGAGCATAAGTGGACCAGGAGGCATTGGATCTGACGGATGGGGAAATCAACTGATAAGCTGATAGAGGAATAGGCCATCTGGCGGTAGGGCTGAGTCAGAGGAAGACAGTCCTGGGGGCCTGCCTTTGAGGAGTGCATCTTGTCTCTGTTCTCTTTTTCTCTAGCCCCTCCTCCCTCTGTCTACCTCCTGGCTGCCTTGAGGTGGCCTTTCTCCTTTCAGGTCCTTTTTCCAAGATGTTTCTGCTTTGGAGACAATCAGCCACGCACTACACCTTCTGAGAAAGTGAGCCAAAATAAAGCTTTTTCGGGGATGGGGAGATAGCTCAGTTGAATAAGCACTTGCCTGGCAAGATCAAGGGCCTGAATTCAATCCCCAGCTCTGAAAAAAAAAAAAAAA
>NW_004524663.1:6833506-6846642 GCF_000260255.1 Octodon degus | reverse complement strand
GATATCAAGACAAAGTCCAATTCAACATTTAGGACAGAGGTAGCAAAAATATCCCTCTTGCATAATGCACCATTTCTTTCTTGCCTTTACATTTCTTTTTGGGCCCAGTAATTGAAACCCGGGCCTTTGCACTGAGTTGTATCTCCAGCTCTTTGCTTGTTTTGTTTGTTTGTGAGAGGATCTTTTTCAGTCACTGTGTTGCCCAGGCTGGGCTCAAATGTGTGATCTTCCTGCCTCAGGCTTTCAGAGTGATGGGATTACAAATGTACCCTGCCATGCCTGGCTACTTCCGTAATATTTATAATTGCTTAAGTAGTAATGTTGATAAACCGTAGGACACTGGCTGGGAAGAGGCTGATTAGCAGCACACCATCCAAGCCATGCTGCTTGGGGAGTAGGTAATGGTCTTACACAAGAAGTTTCATAGCGTCCATATCTCCATCAGCCAGTTTTACTGCTGAGTTAAGTGGAAAATAGTTGTTCCTCACTCAAAGAGGCAGAATGGGATTTCACTGCTTTTAGAGAAGCCAGACAAACCACAGAGAAGAAACCACTTGCGGTGCATAATGAAGACTGCCACAAGAAGAGGTTAAAGAGTTGCTCATGCCAGAAACTTTGAGTCATCCTGGAGGAAAGCAAGATGTTCTAAGGATGACGGTTGTTCAAGAGATCCTACTTTTAAGCAGCCATTATCTAGGCAGAGATTAGGTCGTTATTATCTGTGGGGTTTTTAATTTGTTTGTTTTTGTTTTGCTGTACTGGGGATTGAACCTGGAGTCTTCTCACTGCACTACATTCTCAACTTTTCTTACGTTTTATTTAATTTTGAGACAAGATGTCACCAAATCACTAAGGTGCCCAAGCTGGCCTCAGGCTTGCAGCGCTCCTGTCTCAGGCCCCTAAAATGCTGGGAATACAAGTATATGCTAGTTTCTAAGTAGCTTAGTCTGCTACAGTGCTTTAGACTTAGAGGCTCAAACAATGGACATTTGCTTCTCACGCTCTTAGAAGCTGGAATTATAAAATCAAGGTCCTGGCATATTTGGTTCCTGGTAAAAGCCCTCTTGCCAGATTTCAGAGGGCCACTTTCTCACTGTAGCCTTACACTGTAGCTACGCCTTCTTATGTGGGTATAAATTCTAACCTCATCCAAGCTTAGTCACTTCCTAAAGACTATACCTCTAAATGCCATCCCTTGGGGCACTGGAGTTCAAAAATGTAGTTTGGGGAGCATGAACATTCAGTACAGACAAATACAGATAAGACAGAATATAAAGCAAGCAGCTGTGATAATTGACAAGTAGCCAGCAGAAGAAAATTCCACGCTAGCCCAACATTAAACATGTCCCTACCCATTATATGGTGAAGAACCTATTAATCAGTAGCATGATACCTCATATATTCTTCTTTATGGAATTATATGTTTGTACTAAGTTCATTCTAAGCATATTCAAGTCTTAACACACAGTAAATTTATTTTTCTTGACACATTCTTTGTTGTTATTCCAAATACATAAAGACACTTTCTATTTTTTACAATAAAAATTTGCAATTTGGGCCGGCGGTATAACTCAGTGGACTAAGTGCTTGCTTAGGTAAGCACAGAGGCCAAGGTTCAATCCCTGGCACTGCATGCTGCACCAGTCCCACCCCGGGCACACTGAGCTGGCAGTGGAGTCTGGGCATGGTGGCGCATGCCTGTAATCCCAACACCAGGGAGACAGAAATAAGAAGGATCACTATGAGTCCAAGCTGTGTAGTGAGACCCTGCAAATAAAAATAAAAAAAGTAATTGCAGTTTGTGGTCACTTACCCTGACTATTGCAACAAGATACCTGTAAATGAAAATAAAAGTATATTTCATACGCTGTATCTCTGAGTAACATGCTGTTTAAAAGACAAATCATTTGAAAATAATTCAGCTTTAAAATTCTTTTCTCACATGAGTGAAAAAAAAAGATACAACAAAGTATTTCAAAGCATATAAAATTTTTCTTGTCCTTTTTCTTTCCTGAAATAAATGCACTACCCCCTTACTCAAAAGATGCCCCTGAAAATAAGTTTCAGGGGCTACCACAAGTGGCCATCACTCCCACAGAAGCTTCCAGGTTGCGTTTCATGACTTCTCCCCTTTCCAATCCTTAGAAAAATAAAGGTCTGCTCTCACCACATCCTCCTGAAGAACCTGCTGGCTGCTTCTGTGCTCCCTACCACCATTCATTGCAGCAGAGAGTATACTCACATGTGAACACGTGTGTAAATAGCCTTCACATATTCACTTTTTTTTTTTTTTAGGACAGGGTTTATAGGGTGCACAGTGTCTCACTGCGTAGCTCGGACTCATAGTGATCCTCCTGTTTACAGCCTCCTAAGTGCTGGGATTACAGGTGCACATGCCACCACACCCAGTCTTAATCACTGCCTCAGTGCGGCCCTGGGGCAGGGCTGGCACAGCAGGCCCAGGGATTGAACTCCAGGACCCTGCATCTGCCTAAGCAGGTGCTTTAATCCACTGAGCTATTTAGCCAGCCCTTCATACTCACCTTCTTAAGTAGACTTTCTTTTAGCAAGGTATTTCCTGGTGCCAATGTACATGACAAATTCCAGAGGAAAACTATAAGAGTGTGAGATTTATAGAATACTCTTCCCCACAGAAATGCTCACAAAAATCTATGGTGAGTCCTATCACTACCAAAATTTTCATTTTGGAATCAATTTTAAATGAATACTAAAGCAATTTGAAATATTGAAAAATAAAAGGTAGATGTGTGCAGGGAGCAAACCTACCAGTTATGCCTACAAGACATGGATGTGGAAGATTAACAAGACCAAATTTTAAAACACTCAGGCCCAACAATACATTCACTGCAAGCTTCTGCCCGGGCTCATACTCTTGGCTCCCATGGAGCAGAGGACTAGAGTGGTGGGTTTATGGATCTAGGGGCAAATTTTGTAGTCTGTATCTTGACCTGAATACTCTGGAGGCAGAAGCTGTAGACACCTTACCTCTCAGATAATGGTCAGTAAGCTAAGATTGACAGTCACAGGCTTATTGCTTTCAGCAAGTAAAATGCACAGAAAGCACTTAATTTTGTAGATAGGTGTGGGCTATTTATTTATTTTTATTTTTATTTTTATTTTTTGCAGTACTGGGGATTGAACTCAGGACCCTGTGCTTGCCAGGCAAGAGCTTATTCTACTGAGCAATCTCCCCGCACCCGGTGTGGGCTATTTGATGATTCTTTTTAACACTATCATCACAGTTTTACTATAATTCTAAAACTTTCCCTATAAAACAGCAAAAGTTTATTTATTTATTTATTTATTTATTTATTTAGTACAGCATCTGCAGGATTTTACTGCACAGATTAGACTTGTAGTGCACCTCCTGCTTTCAGTCTCCCAAGCGCTGGGATTACAGGTGCATGCCACCACAGCCAATCTTATTCACTGTCTCAGCACATCCTAGGGGCAGGGCCTGCATGGCATGCCAGGAATTGAACTCTGGTCCCTGTGTCTGCCTAAGCAGGTGCTTTAGTCCGCTGAGTTATCTGACCAGCCCCTAAAAGTTTATTTCTTTAAAAGTGCCAGGAAATTGGTAAGCAACAGATACATGTTCCCTCTTATCTACTGCAATTCCATTATCTCCACTGAAGGCCTGTGTTCCAATTATCCCCAATTCACAGACAAGGAGAGTAAGATTAAAGAAGAAAAGAAGTGTTACCTTGAGTCATATGCAGGCAGTGACAGCTAGGCCAAGATTCAACTCCAGGCCAAAGGAAGGGAGGAGGAGAAGGAGGGAGGGCAAGAGGAGCGAGGGAGGCAATTGCTGTATTTCATGTTACACACTCTACTTCCTATGCCCTGTGTAATTTGCTAGCTCAGTGACTACTTGAACTCTCTGAACTTCAGTTTTACGATCTTTGTAATAAGGAGATTGATGACCTCCCAACACGACAGTTATGGGGAGATTAAATGAACTAGTTTAGGTAAAGATGCTCCACAAACACCACAGAGTTGGATAGATACAAGGAACATTAGCATTATAAATGTTTCCCATTTTTACGACCAATAAAAATATATACCAGAGTTAATTCAGATGTCAGTTCTCTTAAGATGTGTCATTTATTTAACACAGTCACTGAGCTCAAGGGCAGGAGCTGCACTGAGTAGTCTTAGATGCACAAGCAGTAGCCTCTGCCTCAGAGACGTGTGTGATCCTGAGGCTTAATCATGAATAAATGCAATATGGTGAGAAGCGTAATATAGTGAAAAGCCAACTGCAGTCCTGGGGGTAGCTCGGAGGGGCTTGCCTGGACTCCCACTCTGTAACCATTGTTAGATAAGCTCATGGATCGTACATTCAGATTGCTGACCCTTTTGTGAAGCACAGATGCGCTGTGGCCAAACTTTCTAAAGCAGCACTTGGGCCTGCCCCATGAGAAAAAAGGGCAGAAGTGAAATGACTAGAGAGGAGAAACTGAGGGCATCTCAGGCCCAGGACAGGAAATAGAAGCAGTCATCTATCTCAGATGTGTTGCGGGGGACTAGGGACCATACACTACAGATGTGGTTTGCTGTATCTTTGTGCCATTCTTAAACACAAGAAGCAGTTTGTAAACTGTCTCTTGATTTCCTATAACTCACTAAAAAATTCAGTGCTGCTACTTAATTATATGCCCTTTTGTTCTTTGACTTCTCTGTAGTACTAAAATATTCCTATGCATCCTATTTTTGAAACTCTGACTTCTTGGTCTTCTAAGTCAAGATGCACCCCAAGTCTCTGACCTCTCCAGCTGTTCTGTGTTCCTCGCTTTCCTTGAATATAGCATGTGCACTACCAACTTACCCTCTTTCCTACATGTCTTACCTCAGCACGGCTCAGAAGTGTAGGGAAAGGAAAGCAAAGGAAGAGGCAGAGAAGGATGAACCAAGTTCCTGGACTGCTCTTCCTTGTCCCTTCCCTCCCACCGCAGCCACAAGAGCCTCCAGTCAGCTTCCCTTGCCTTTTCCCCTATCTTGCCCTCCTGGATGAACTCCCAGCCTCCAGCCTTGGCTTGCCCCCATCATTTTCTTCCACACTGGCCATAAAGACTTGGTGAAATATGAAACTGACCAAGTCACACTGAAACCCCTTCCTTGCCTCTCACTGATCTTAGCACAAATATTTTTAGCTCCACACCTCTCTCAGGCTTACTTCTCACCAGTCCCATCCACAGAGCTCCCACCCAACACATAAGCACAGTTTTAAAAATTGAACTCAACTAGAATCCCCAAACACACACTGACCTTTGACCTCAGATGTTGCTCATGTCATGCTTGCTCTACCTGTGTGGGGCTCCTAACCTACTTTCCTGCATCTGACCTTTGGTCACTGGCCATGGAGAGCTCTGTGTAGACATAGCCTCCAGCCTGCATTAGGCTGTCCCCTTCGTCTCTCAGGGACTGGGTACACCCAACAATCCTGCACTTGCAACATTCCACTGTGATTCTTTGTCTGCAAGCTCACGTGCCTTTATAGTAATTTTCCTGGTAGATACAACATGTGAATTTTATAAATACTCTTTACTTTTAGACTTTAACCCACATGATGGCATTTCTACAACATTTAATAAATAACATAGGACAGAAGACTTGAAATTAGAACTATTTCAGAAAATACAGGTATATGTTTACTACATACAACACCTGCCTAGTGTCATGTGATTTGTTCAGAAGGAGAGGACTGGAAACACTCAAGGGTATGTCTTTCCCCTCAGCATGTTCACCATTTCACCTAAGAAATAACTAGGCTGCAATACTCTGAGATCTGAGGCACTGCCACTCACTGCAGCACAGCTTCCCCATGTGGTTTTTTCTAAGAGCTGCATCCTCTTTTCTTGCCATGCACTGAGCATTGTACTCTCAGGACTGCACCCTGGCTGTGTAGAAGGCAACAAAGCTCAGCTCCACCTCCTCAGATAAGATATCAGAGCCTCATCCAAGAGGACTTCTCACTCTTGACCGAAAGATTCTGTGTGGCCGAGAACCCACTCAATCATATTCTCACAGGACTTTGGCTTTGCAACAGCCCTCATCACTTGTGATTCTTCTCAGTCTGTGTTCTTTAATTTTGCAAAGTGTACCTGGATCCCCAGTCTCTCACCAATGTTTCCACTGAACCCTGTTTCCTCACACAACTAGAAGCTCCTTCTGTGGCTTCTGAGGCATGCTGGCCAAAAGTGTGCCCTGGCAAAGAAAGAATCCTGAAATATTTAGCTTTTTCCTAGTTGTGTTGTTTTCATTTTGCATGTTTGCTTGCTTGTTCTTTCTTCTAGCATTCAGAGATCCCACAAATACATCCACATCTCACCCCATCTCACCCCATTCTGCCCTCCAGTCTCATTAACCACTTTCTCCTGGTCTTTGAACATATCTTTAGTATTTGCAGATTGAATAAAGCATTTCACCAGATGCACAAGATGACCTCCTAGTAGCAAAGGGGCTTGGAGCACAGTTCCCATTCTTTTCGTTCACAGCCTTGGAACAAACACTTAACCTCTCTGAGCATTGTTCTCTGCATATATAAGCTGTTTGTGGAGCAAATATGAAAGCGCAAAATTAATTTGAAAACTGTAATTTTTAAATATGCATATAAAAGAATCCTTAGGCAATACTCTTACGAAGATCAACTGGGAAGCTGCCTTGTTACTGTAATGGCCTCTAACTAAACCATCACTGGTTTACTTAGATTTATGAGAACACTTCTCATGGAAGGTATCCTGATGTGATCAGAGCCTTTCATAACCTTATTTATGAAATATGGAGAGTAAGACTCTTCAAGGGTTACATCAGGATAACCAGGAATGGTCCCTATGCCCATTGTGTGAGGAGGTTGGGCTCCTTGCTGCAGAGCTTGTGTCAGGTCGAGTGTGGTGTGGAGGATTCTCTGGATCTGAAGAGCTCTGTACTATTGGGAAAGCACTGATTTCTACCCATGCTGTCAGGCTGTAGTTCACTCCCTCCTGCAGCACTGTGCCCCATTTCCTTACTAAGTGCAGGTGACCTAGCCCAGCTACTGTTACCAGGTAGAGTATCACAGAATATTTGTACAGACAATACTTATTTCTTATACCCTGGAGGCTGAGAAGCCTTGGTGCATAGCACCAGTATCTGTCAAGGCCTTTGGAGTGCACCATCAGTGGTAAAAAGCAGAGGGCAAGAGATAGAAAGAATGACACATGGCAAGAAAAGGCCAAATTCAGTTTTAAAATAAACTCACTCTCATAATAATGAAACCACTTCTGTTATAACATCATTAACCCATTCTTGGGGTTCTACAATCTCTAAAAAGCCCTAGCTTTCTTGGGCTGGGGAGATAGCTCAGTAAGATAAGCAATCGCCTGGCAAGTGCAAAGTCCTGAGTTCAATCCCTGGTACAATAAATAAATAAATAAAAATAAAGCCCCATCTCTCAATGTGGTTGCTTTGAAGATTAAGCTCCCGACATGCACCTTGGGAGGGGGCATTGCCACTACTGTAACATGTTAAAATAGAGTTTAAAGGGCCCATCAATATCCCAAACTGTCCACTTATTTCCAACTAGCCTCTCTTCCAAGGCACATCTTCTCATAGAGAATGGGTATTGTCGATATGAAAAGTACACGGCAGCATCCTAGTGGTCCAAGGAAAAGGAAAAACTAAACTTAGTTCATTAGACAGATCTTTAAATCTGTTAGGAGTCGAAAACAACAGCAGATGTTATGCTTTCTGGCTCCTGGTATAGATTTTAAGCTTGTGCTGTTTACAGTTCTGAAAGATCAGGATGGGAGAAGTGGGGCTAATGTAGTATGTGCTCCTCGGAGAGCATCATGTGCAGAGCGCCACCACCCCTGACACCATACACATTTCCCCCTTTCCTGCTAAATTCAAGCCTCCTGCTCCTACAGGTTTGCTCTTTCCCATGCAGGCACTCAAGAGAGAGCTTTATAGGTGATGTACTGGGTTTGAATGTGTTCTGTCTCCCATCACCCACAGCGCCAGCCTGTTTCTTCAATGGCATTCACAATACCTGTATAAGCTTGGATAATTGTTTGTTTGAATTCAATAAGTGCTTCACACATGTTAATAGGATTTTTCCAGCAGTTGAACCCCATCATGAAATTTGATTTCTTTTTCTCTCCACACCCTAGCTCCTTTGTTAGTAGCCCATGAAATGCTTGCCACATGCCTATACTGTGTTTGTCTGACTTCCAATTACTGCTTGAGAATTCTTATGCACCTCGGCTCCCCAGCAGGTGTATAATTGTGTTACGATGCACGATGCCATCAAAGACATTTCCCAAATTATTTATGCAAACTGTATGCCACAACTGCTCTGTTGGGGCAATGTTTGTGCTGTGAGATAACACAAAGAATTGTGTTAATTTAGGCATCTTCTACGGAAATAGTAGTGTGCTTTAGATTATTTTTTCACTTTAAATTTGCATACAAAGTATTCAGAACTTATTTTTTCTATCTTTTCCCTCTTTCCTTTTCTCCTTTCTTCCTACTTGTATGTTTTACACATTTCTTTATTTCCTTACCCCAAAAACACAAATAAATCCTTGTATTATTTAGAAAAGAGGTAACCTGTTGTGTTATATATGTCAGGCTCACTAAACTCAATTGCAAAAACTCCGTTAGGTCTATTAGCCTCTCTGGTTAGCATCCTTCTACTTCAGTGTCTGAATAATGTGAGATCTCTCAAGTATTTTCTGCCTAAAACTTAAATTCTAGCTCCATTTGTGACCCATCACCTCAGTAAAACTGAACAATACCCTTTCCTAATATTCATGATACCATGACAGTCTCAAGTCTTTGGAGGCAGGAAAAGGAAAAGGAAGTGTCTCAAGATCAAGAGTTCTCAGGGAAGACTTCCTGAGGACAAACTCCAGTTCCACACTTAGGAGCTATGAAACTGTATGCCAGGCTCATATTTATATCTGCAAAATGGAGACTAGTCATATCTAATCCTCATTATAAGGATTAAGTGAAAAAACTTCTGTGGCACTTACACTGCTCATGATAATAAATAGAACATTCTAGAAATGTCTATTTTTAATGCTGCCTCAAGAATCTAAAAATCTTACAGTTTCCAGGGCTGAGCAGAGGGCTGCCCCATTGCTTTGTCGTACCCTGCTCGCACTTATACTTGACAGAGTGTGACAGGTCTCCAGAAGAGCAACCATGATAACTCATCAATCCCTCCACTTCCTGTACATACTCAATCACCTCACTTAACTCCCCTGGCTTTAACACACATATCCACCAAACGCTCCCAATTTTCAGCTCAGCTTATGATTCTAAGTTGCAGATGTATCCATCCAACTGTCGACTCAACCTGTCTGTTTGAATGGCTAATACTTATCCCAAATTCAGCACACTCCAGATGAATTCATTATCTATCGTTCCACCCTGCCATGTACACATGAATTTAGGCCATCTGTAGTCTTTCTGCCTCAAGTGATGGTGATTTCACCCTTCTAATTCTTGCAACTATGATTTCATCTCCTAGCATCTTCCCTCCCAGTTATAATTATTTATTTGTCTTCTTGCTATACCTTGAATTTTCCATTCAGCTCCCATCTTCCCTATGACCATGACTGTAGCTACTTTTGGCCTGACAACATCCCCAAGGATCTCACAGCTGATCTCTTACATCCTTAAATGAGACCTTCTGTGAAAACCCCATTTACAACTCCCACCATTCTCAATTTGCTTACCTTGCTTTAATTTTTCAATAGCATTTACCTTGCTCTAACATGCTGTAGAACTTATTATTATGCTTCACTGTATGTGGACCTCACAGAGAACTTAAGCACCAAAAACAGAAGACCTGTATCCTTTTATTGATTAGGATTCCCCAAATTTGTAAAACAACTTCTGGAAGACTGTGGGCATTATGTTGTATTTGTTAAATCAGTAAACATTTGTTTTCTAAATGTTTACTTTTTGCCAGGGAGTCTGCTAGGATCCTGGGGATAAAGCATGTACACTAGACATAGCCCTGGTCTAAGTTGTGAGCTTCAAAAGGGCCACTCTTGAAGAATGCTACATGGTGTGTGAAGAAGCTATACATAATTGACTCCAATAAGATGGAACATAGAAACATACTACAAAGTTTCTCAGGACTGAGCCTGTTAGCATAGCCAAGGGAGAAGTGAAATAATTTTTCACAAAGATGCAGAGGGGACAGAAACAACTCCCTGATATTCTTTCAAAAAGTTAGTTAAATCTTCCACACCATTCACACCCTAATATTAACAATGGTTCTACAACATTCAGGTTATGCGTAGAGTCGAAAGTGCATAGATTCTCGTCAAAAAGAGAAGTTAGCTTAGGTGAATCACAAAGGGTTTTCTATTGTTGTTTGTAGTTTTATGGGAGAGAGATCTCAAGTAGTTTTGAACTGGGAGGGTTCACAGAGGAGAGCTTGCAAGAAGACCTGAGAAGCTGAAGGGCTTCATTAACATCAAAATCAGCACAACACATGATCTCCTGCATCAGTTCTTAAACGTAACGAGTGCTTGCTGATGGACTGCTGAGTTTTACAGACTAAGACTGTACCGCCGTGGCCAGCACCTACCAAGATACTGCTTTGTTTACTATTGAAAGTGTGGGTTAGCTATGAATTTCCATAAGTGCTAGTCCTCTCTCTCAGACATTCCCCAAAAACTCATAATAGAAGGCTCTGTTAACTGACACTCAACTAGAGTAAGTTACTTGAACAAACATATTGGCCGAAGTATTGTACAATGCCAATTATGTCAGTGTCACTGTCTTGTAGCAAGGATGACATGAGTTTAGAAAGTTTAGAAAATCCCAAAACAGGCAGAAAAATGGGCTCTTCCTGCTGTATGTCATCCCAGAAATGGCGTCACCCATGAAGAAACCATCCAACGAATGCTGATGTTCAGTAAACAAAGTGGAAACATACAGAATTGTGTCCTTCTGTTCGGAACAAGGGATATGATGTTGCATGGCCAATAGGAAAAGGAAGTATTCATCCTATTTCCCTCCTCTACTTCTTTCTTGAAAAGAAATCTGTAACCTGTAAAGATGCATACTGACAATATATTTTAAGTATAAAAGAATATGATAATATAAATTGTACATCACTCAATTTTAAGACTATAAGCATATATGAGCATGCGTACATTTGCATTGGCATACACATGAATATATGTGTGCATATATGTGTGGAAGGGTAGTGGTATAAGGACAGCTAGAAAGTATATTTCAAAATACTGTAAGTGGGCCAGACATGGTGGTGCACACCTGTAATCCCAGCACTCGGGAAGCTGAAGCAGAAGGATCATTGCGAGTTTGAGACCAGCCTGGACTACAAAGTGAGCTCAAGCCCAGCCTGAGCTGTATATCCAGACCCTGTCTCAAAGAGACAACAGACAGAAAATACTATAAGTAATCACCACTAGGTTTTGGGAAATGAATGATATTGTCCTGCTTTGGTATCTCTTGCAATTTGTTACAATATGTATTCTAACCAGAAAATCCCATATAAAGTATGTTTTAGGACAGGTTTGTTGCAAAGACAGATGAAGAGAGATGGAAGAAATGGCTTCAAGGAACCATCCAAGGTTTCCTTCAGTGAATATTGAGATCTCAGGGTATTGAAAGAACTAAGAGGTGTGGTCACAGAACCAATATCAACAATCCCACAGGCATCACAGACAAAAGGTGTGGTTCCAGAAGACTGCAAACTTATAATTGTTGTCCATATTTTCAAACAAGGAAGACTGGTGAGTGTCAAAGACTGAATCCCGAGGTATATGACATCACCCCTTTCTGAATTCAAGAACAGATTATTAAACAGATGGTTCTGACCTCCTTGGAAAGGAAGTAGTAGGCTCACTAGAAACACATCTCTAAATTCATTGCTTCACTGATTGAACTAAGAGATTTCACAAGAGAGAGGGACTGCTATTTCAAGAGGGCACACAGCAGTCTTTACTGACATCTGCTACATTGTAGAACTTTCTTCGTGATTGAATCAGGCCAACTAGAAGAAGCAGGAGCAGGCACACCCTCTAGAGTGAGAGACACCTTTGGGAAACTGACCACATAGCTGAGATGCGAAAGCAAGGAAGAGGCAGGTCCTAGCATGACTCTCCCCTGTGAGAAAACACCTCCTGAGCAGCTCACAGGGCTGGATCTTCACTTAAATGTTCTCTCTCTCTCTCTCTCTCTCTCTCTCTCTCTCTCTCTCTCTCTCTCTCTCTCTCTCTCTCTCTCTCTCTCCTGACCACCTAAGTTGACTCTGCCTGCTCCTCACTAGTCACTCTGCCAGTTTGTTTCTCTTTCTAGGACCTTTAGAAAGATAGTTTCGCTCTCTGAAACTATCTTATTTAACTTCTTAGTGTGGTCTCTCTCTTTTCACTAACGTAAGTCCTATATCCACAGAAACTGTCTTGTGTTCAGTGCTAAATACCCAAAGCCTGGGTACATGGGATTCTACAAAATACTTGCTCCAGATATAAAACATGCTCTTCTGTATATTCTGTTCCAGTAATATCCAAAAGACGAGCCAGGTGTGGTGGTGCATACCTATTATCTGTTACTTTTCTCTTGTTGCTGGACAAAATATCCAACACTCAGTATTAAAAAAGGAAAGGTTTATTTAGCTCACAGCTAGTGGTGGTTTCATTCTATACTCTGCTGGCTCCAAGACACAGTGGCATGTGGCGGAGGGCAGCCATTCATGGCGGCAAAAAAACAACAAAGAACAAAGGGAGAGGCAGAAGCTCAGGCAGCTAGCCAGCCTCTCTCCCCTCCTTACATTTGTATGCAGGTTATCCACCCCAGGGTGAGAGTAGCACTCACACCCATAATCCAAGCATTCGATCCTGCATTAATCACAAACTCTAGAAGCCACTCCATGACTGCATGAGGTTTTGGGGGAACAACTAGACACAAACCGCAACACCTATAATCCCAGCTACATGGGAGGCTGAGGCAGGAGCGTCACAAGCTTAAGCCAGGAACCTAGCAAGGCCTTGTCTCAAAATAAAAAGGGCTGGAGTGTAGCTCAGTGGTCCAGCACTTACCCAGCATATGCAAGGCCCTCTGTCTCTGTCTGTCTGTCTGTCTGTCTGTCT
>NW_004524663.1:6830321-6833406 GCF_000260255.1 Octodon degus | reverse complement strand
TCTCTCTCTCTCTCTCTCTCTCTCTCTCTCTCTCTCTCTCTGTCTCACATACACACACACACACACACACACACACACACACACACCCCACACACAAAACTGCCTTATTTCCATCTTTCTCCCCTCATCTATGAACATCAAAGCTATATTGTCGGCCTCCTTGCTCTCAGAATCCCTATGCTGAATTCATTGTCCTCAATGCCCTACTCTTTTCCCTGATACAAAGGAAAGGTATCTGCACACATTCCCAAGTCTTTACAGCCTCTCCTACAACCAGTAATGCCACCTGTCCATGATGCTGAAAATCAGTGGCGACACCAGCACAGGATGTGCTTCCTTAGAATTAACCTCTGGCCTGAAAATACGGCATGAACCACATCACTTTGATGGTCCAGGTTGGTTCTGTGCGATTTGTGTGGACCAACATTCAACAGTACCAGCATTCAACAGGAGCAGCATTTAACAGGACTAACATTCAATAAGACCAACATTCAACAGGGCCAGCATTCAACAGGACCAATACTCAACCGGACCAGCATTCAACAGGACCAGCATTCAACAGGACCAATATTCAACAGGAGCAGCTAAGCTGTCCCTCCTTTGCCTTGGAACAGAGCAAGTTAGCAGGTTGCATTTCCCCCTCTCTCCAGAGTCTAAGTCAGCTATGCAGAAGGGTAGACTGGGACAGCCAGCAGTCTAGAATTCTACCATGTCCTATTGACTCAAGCTTTCAGGGATGGAGCTCAACCTGCACACTTTGCCCACTAAGCTGGCTTTATAGTTCCTCAGAACGGAAAGGAAACAACCTGGCCTGTTGTTCAGAGAGTGGATTCTGGAGCCAGGCTGCCTGGTTTCAATCACAGACTTACTGTTCACTATCCATGGTGAAGTCACTTAATCTAGCCCTGTCTCAGTTTCTCTAGCTTTAATTTGCATAAATGCAAAACATCATGAAGAGGCATATTAAGCACAGTACAAGGATTTGGGTTTTTTTTTTTCCCTATGAGTGCCAAATAGTTGAGTAAGCACATGTCTAGCACCTGCATTTTATGAGTCACTGAGCTCAGTATTGAATTCCAGAACCTCTATAAATGGACCAAAGGGATAGACAGGTAGCATGTCAAAGGGCAAGAAAGACCGGTAAATGATTGAGATTCAAAGTCCACTTTTACTATGTTCAACCTGTGAGATTTGGCCACGACATTCCAACTATCCCAAATTGCATGCAATCATTTCTTAACCTTTATAAAGTGTATTAATAAGTATTTGAATTTTCTCAGGGAATTCTCATGTGTCTAGTAAAATATGCATGTCCTAGGTATTTTATAAAGAAAAAAGGACTATTAATAAGACAAAAAGTGTTTTCACTGACACCACCATGTATAAAATAAACCAATCACCAGAAAAGAAGGAAGGAAGAACTGCAACATAATAAGGTACAGAAGATTAGAAAGTGTAACTTCATTTGTCCTCCTGGCTCTACAGCTGACTGGATTGTCACCTGATGAAATTTCTTTGGGCTTCCATTTCCTCCTGTGCGAAATAGGGAAATCCCTCATGTCTTTTCTGTTTTTCACCTTATAGGAAAGAATCACAAATCCAGAGCTTCTAAAATACGAGTATTGTAGGTTACAAAGCAAGATACACAAGATATTCTTATTCTGTTTAGTTAATAATCAGCAGGTTAGTGTTTGATTACTTATTTACAGCAATGGATACACCTAAACATTGCCCTGCCTAACATGGAGATATTGAACTATTTATAAACAGGAATAATTTAACTTAAAGCATTAACTGAAAGTAAAGAAGCTATTCTTTTTAAGGTACTACAGATGAGTTTTGAAAATTCATGTGACAAATGTAATAAACAGGAGTGTACTTTATATCATGCTAAACTTCTGTTGATACACAATTTATTCATTCATTCCTCAATATTCAAATGTGTTCAATTAGGTAATTCCTACAAAAAAATAGCAATAAATAATACTAGAAGAATCCTAACCTTAACATATACTTTAACAGAGAAGACTGTCAATAAAGTAGAATAGATAAATACAAAAGATTATTACAAAAACATGCTAGGAATTTGATTTTTTTTAATGTGCACTAAAAGGTATAACATTTCAAACCAGATATGCTACCTTGGAGAGGAGTGTTCAGAGAAGGTGTTTCTAAGGAGAGTATTATGATTCATATCTAGAAATCCTCCAAGACCCTCTCGCCCTCTTCAGTGGGGGGTTGAAAGCTGACCAAATGATGGGACAAATATAGTTGACTTGCTGTCAGGAGGTGGGGTCTGATTGGGAGTGGTGGGTGGAGGCCTGACCCAGAATACCATGTCTCCTTCCAGGGCTTCTCTCTTCTACTTCTGCTTCCTGGTTACCATGGGTGAGCAGAAGCTCTTCCTCTGCAGCCTCTCCCCCATGCCTTTTCTGGCTGAGAGTTGACTACAGACTGAAATCTCTACAACCCATGAGCCAAGATAAACCCCTCCTTGGTTAGGTTGTGGGCATGGGGCACTGCGCCTCTGTGATGGGAAAGTAACTATGATGGGATAACATTAAACTAAAATCCAAAGTCATGAGGATTTCTCCCATGTGAGGACATGGGGACAAGTGCTTTGGCAGGGGAAATAGTTACGTGCCAAGATGCCAAGATAGGAAGAGCGTAGAATGTCTGGGCAATGAAAATCAGACCCATGTAGCCCAAGTCTGTGGTTGTGAGGGGTAGACATGGGCACTGAGTTAGAAATATTAGACTAGATAGAAGAGAACTGTGTGAACCATGAAATATAGTGTTATGCACTGTATGCATAACACAGTGTATAACTGTGTATATATACACACATGTACTGTATATATATACTGTTAAAACAATTATACATATAGTTATATATAGTTATACATAGTTATAATTAGTCAACTCTATTTCTCCCATCATTTAATTAAATTCCCAAACCCCAGCTATGAGGGCAAGATGTTCTTGGAGGATGTCTAGATACAAACCATAACATTCTCCTTTGTGTTATATAAGTGTTATATAACTATATGGACTGATATATAAATATATATATAACTATATAGCA
>NW_004524663.1:6827702-6830221 GCF_000260255.1 Octodon degus | reverse complement strand
TATATATGTATATGTAATATACATACATATATATTATGAAATTATATATTATTATTCTATGACCAGTGAAGAATTTAGACTACAGAGGAGTCATATCATCAGTCAACCTTTTTGGACTGAATTCACATAGCCTGTGTTGATTTAGTTAGAGTTCCTATTAACCACCTGTGGGACTCTTCTGGGACCTGAGACTTAGTAACAAGATCTGCTCACTTTCTGGATGAATTTGTAGTGTCTTGGATTATTCCAGACCATTCTGCCTATCCAAAATGGCAAGTCTAACTCGTGCAACAGCTTTGGATCAGAAAGCCACTCAAGCCACCCTGCATGGTCCTCTCTGAGCATCAGACTGTCTGCTATGAGTGCCCAAATGTGATCATGCACACATAGAAGGCCAATGGATGAAAGGCATAGAAACATAGATTTCAGTTCAAAATAGGGAAGAGCTTTCCAACAGTTAAGAATTTAACCAGACCCAAATAGAGTAAAAATCAACAGACTTTTCCTTGACAGACACAGAGAGTACATATTGCAGACTTTCAGGCCATGCGATCTCTATGGTAACTGCTGCACTTGTCATACCGTGCAGAGGCAGCCAGAGACAATACTAAAGAAATGGGCACGGCTGTCTTCCACTAGCACTTTGTTCATAAAAACAGGAACCCAGAACAATGGTTCTGGTTTATAATTCATAGGTTTTCCTTTCCTGGGTTAGGGCTGAGAGGGTAAAAGCTTGACTCACAAATGCCGTCTAGCCACAGACCTACCTTATGTAGCCCAAAGTATGTGTCAAAATTTTTAAAAAGCAATTCAAAAAGGATTTGACTAAAAATACAGATTCCTGGCTTTTCTGGAGAAAGGAGATGATTAGTAGCCCAAAGCCTGAATTCCTGCTTGTCAGCGAGTGTCACAGGCGTCTGGAGCCGAGTGCCGGCTCGAAGGAGCGTGCACTTAACTGTCCACTGCAGACCCCAGCGCGGACCTGCTGTCCGCCCGCCGCCGGCCCTGAAGATCCGTTACCGCTTAGTTTCACACCAACACTTTTCTCCTTATAGAACGCGTTCTTTCAACCTATATCTATACCAAATGGAGAAAAATAAAAGACAGACTTTAAAAAGCCGTATTTTAAGAAAATTGAGAAAAGACATATGGGTTTCACGTGCAGACAAAGGATACTGTGTTGAAAGAACAAATGTTTCTCTTTCCCAATTGGTATTTTTTCCGCTTTTCATTTAAAATATTTACATATTCATATTATGTTACAGTCTTGTGCCATAGTTCAATACCAATAAAAATCGTTGAATCAACTTCTGCATTTGATTTTCTTATTTCAGGCTTATTTTATTCACCTGTATTACCGACTCACCTCCCATAAGTATTTGTACTTTTTCCTCTAGAGAAGACATAGGCGTATTAGAAACTTGGAAGTCTCTGGAGTCGACCCGGGGCAGGGCACCCTCAGAATTTGACCAGATAATTGACTGGCCCATCAGGAGACCATTTATTTCTTCAGTATTTACAACAGACTAGGTTTGTGAGCAAAGTTCACAGTCAAGGTATATATCTGGTTAATCTACTTAAAAGAGGAAGAAAGCCAAAACTAGCTATTTAGGTACAAGGCAGTTGAAGGGTTCTGGGCAATCAGAGAAAATTCCTTATTTCTACAGGCAAGTTCTTATCTCTTCCTCTCCAGAGAATTACAAAGCGGTATGTTCTTCCTTCCTCATTTGACATTCAACCTCTGAAAATAGCTTGCATGTGATTCACTCCCTTGGCTACAGCACTGCTTAATTCTCACTGTTCATCCTTTCTTCTTATTTTGTGTCCACCCCTCACTCCACCTAAATGAGGGGTGGAGACAAAATTAAAAAAAAAAAAAGAAGAAGAAGAAGAGGAAAGGGAAATCCATGCCACAAGCCTATGCAAACACTCAGCTAAAAGAATATCCCAGTAAGTAGAAAGCTAACAATGCTGACTATATCTATATCTATATCTATATCTATATCTATATCTATATCTATATCTATATCTATATCTATCTATCTATCACAAAACAATAAATACAACTGTACAACTCAGTTTTCATTGAGACTATAACTAGATATAAAAACAAAAAATGAAAGTTATTGGTGACTAAAAGCTTAAAAGAGTTTGATGTTTTTAAACTCCCTATAATATTACGTTAATTTCATTATAATAAGTAAATAGAAGTTTTAAATGATATCAAATACAGTATAAAGAAAAAAAATAATTGTACCCAAGTCATGAGTATGATAAATCTAGGATATCTGTGACGATCATTTTCAAAAGACAAATTAAATATCTTTTTTCCTTTTTGGCAGTCAGAAGACAGGAAGGCAGAGGATATAACTGCTGCAGCCACTGAGAATCGATTTGTAAAAGATCACGCATCTACTTAGCACCAAAGTCAGGAATTTGCCCTGTGTCTCTTTCTTCTATTTTCTTTCTTTCTTTCTTTCTTTCTTTCTTTCTTTCTTTCTTTCTTTCTTTCTTTCTTT
>NW_004524663.1:6806061-6827602 GCF_000260255.1 Octodon degus | reverse complement strand
CTTCGTCCCCAGACCTTTTTTTTTTTTTTTTTTTCAGAACTGGGGATAGAACTTAGGCCCTTGCACTTGCCAGGGAAGCGCTTATTCTACTGAGCCATCTCCCCAGCCCTCTTCTTCAATTTTCTGATGAAACTCAAATAATGTAACCACTGATTTATAATGAGAGTTATAATCAAAGAACCCAGCAACTAGGATGTAGTTTCTGTTTTCCTAAAAATGTAATTTGCTATTTTTGTTTTCTCATAAAATTTAGGTAAAATACTAACAACATTTGTAATTTTGGTTAATCATTATTTTTATGTAGTATGTTAACTTCCTAGAATATTATTAAGTTATTTGGTATACTTCAAGCAGCTTCAATATCTCTTATAATAAACACAAAATCCTTGAAGTGGGCCTATGGCATATATTGTACACCACACCACACAGAACCCTGTGTCACATGAGCGACACCAATGCCACATTCATTACATTATAAAAATTGTGCCTGGAGTGACACTAGCCAAAGGAAAAAAATTTAAGCTAGGTGGTCATGCACACCTAGAAATTATTTCTCATGCATGACTTTTCATATGGAAAGCTACCAGCCAAGTGACCTCAATGAATTTCTTGAAGTGCGTCTGACACAATTTCCCAAGTGAACCACTATATGGACCGCAGAAACCCTAATTCTTACACAACAAGTTTCTTCAGTCCCCATGCCTCTCCCTCATACCCTTCCTTATTATTTACCGAATTTTACACATGTATTGTATTTCATGCCTTTATTAATCCAAATCTTCCCTGCCCCCATTTCAGCAGTAACAAAAGAAGCTGTATCAAATCAATGAACTCAGAACTGAGAAACAGGGGCCAGACCTGCATATCCTTTCGACCCACTGAGCATAGGCTTGCTGAGCATAACCTGAAGTCTCATATCACTTTCTAGACCAGCCTGTACATACAAATGAG
Organism: Octodon degus; assembly: GCF_000260255.1. Lineage (NCBI taxonomy): Eukaryota > Metazoa > Chordata > Mammalia > Rodentia > Octodontidae > Octodon > Octodon degus. The sequence continues at coordinate 6,826,651 of NW_004524663.1, read as the reverse complement.
AACTGGTTTGTCTCCCAAGTCAACACTTACAGTGAAAAGTCTGGTGCTATTTACACTGGGGAAGAAAGGGTGGCAGACAGTAATTCCTCATCCAGGATTACTGGGAGGAAGAAAACAGAGCAGAGGTTCAGTTTTCACTTTCAAATTACAGAATGAAGACAGGAAAGGAGGAAAGGGAGGGAGGTGGCTGATGTTTAAGAGGGAGCAGACTTGCAGGGTTCTGTGCATTTGTTCTCTGGTCTCGGTTACACACACCTCACCATGGCTAAACTGAAAGGCCTGTGTTCTGCAGACAGACTGGCAACAGCCAGTTTGCATGGAACATCAGCAACTCAGGGACCATGAGGCCCAACTCCACTCTGAAAGGTGACTGACAGCATATATGGCCCATTCTGTGTCTTCCACCAACGCATTGAGAGACTGTCGGGTTAGATCTAGGCAGGCTTGTAGGACATTTTTGATATCTCTCAGGGAGTGGCAGTTGAAATGTGAAATCAGGCTACCAAGAAGGAAAAAGAGAAAAGAAATACCAGGAATCTTCAATTCTGCTTCAGAGTGACAACTTGTATTTCTTTAGAGGGACATATATGTGTTTGGTGTGCAACTCTTCTGCCTAGAACTTCTGTTCCCCTGAGTTTACAACTGGTAACAAGACAAGACATGATTTCTTGAGCTCCATATGTCCCCACTCCTCACAGAGACAACATTCCATGTCTATAGAAGATTGTGAAGGTTTTCTAGCCTTTATGTTCAGATAGTTGTGGAGATAGGAGTGTAAGTAATTAAGCTTGAGATCACACCTTTACCCTATACAGGTTATAGAAGCAACAAATACATCCTATCCCACAGGGACACTGGCTGGTACACTGGTTATTTCTATGGAGATTTGGACAGAGAGGTCAGTGTCAAGATCCCTAGCTCTTTCATCATTTTCAGTGCATGCAAAACTCCAAGTAATAAACATAGTGATGTATCCCATTATATAGAAGTCAATGGGGCACAGAATGAAAATTAAAGTAATTTCTAGAAAATGCAGAGGTGGCAGGATTGCTTGCACTGATTTTCTCAGAATTTGAGGCCTGATAAAGTATTCATATTTTATCATATTCTCCGCACTCACCCCACCATCTACTACTACATTGGTTCCTACTCATTTCCTGTGTGTCTCATCTCTAGCACTATCTTTAGATATTATATGAGAGCTTAAATTCTACAGCAACTCTTTGCTTTTATATTCTATGATCTCTGTAGATATTTGAGGGAAGTCTGATTTATTTTCTATTTTCCCATGAGACAGGGGAATCACTTCATACAGGACATCTAATGGGTGTAGCTTAAATAACACGACACCTCCATAATTGCAAGAAGGATTACAGGATGGCCTCACAGAATTAGAGATATAGCTACTGTTTTTGCACATCAACCTGAATGTCGTGGGGAGTTTTTTTTTATTGATCTGAAAAATAGTTCTTTATGCAAGCATGATCTAACTTATCTTCTTCAGTCACATATGATTGTGTATAATTTTTTTAAATACTCATATTTCAATCCCCGGCACAGAAAATAAATAAATAAGTAAAATACTCATAGCTAGCCCAATTTTCAGACACTATTTTTCTGCTACCCAATTTTCATTCATTAACCTGAAAACATTATAACAACTTTATAGTCTATGTTTTAAGAGTCCTAAGATCAAATCCCAAGCCTGAAGTTTACTATGACATTTTAGAACATTTTTCCCCAAATCAGCTTTCTTTTTACATTTGTAAAATGAAAATTATAACACTTACCTCATAAATAGTTTTGTAAGGATTAAAATAAATGTATAACATCAACCATAATGTTCTACACATAGGAGGTACTTAACTGGTAGGAACTGTTATTATTTTATGCCATTTATATATAGTTTACCTAATTTTATATATTTATGTAAATATACTACATTACATAGGATATACAGATAAATGTACATAAATACATTATTTTTATATACTATATAGGTTATGATTTTTACAAAAACTTATTTTCTAAGTCTGAGAAAATTATTAAATAAAAATTCTCTTCCTGTCAGATGAAAGAAGTCTTATATACATGAAAAAATAATGCTTATATGCTTTATATAAAATATCACATTTTTAGGGCTGGGGTGATAGCTCAGCTGTCTAAGCACCTGTATGGCAAGCTCCAGGGTCCAAGTTTGATCCCTGTTACGGCATGCCATACTGGCCTTAAAACCAGGAGTGGTGCACATGCCTATAATCCTAGTGCTGTGGAGGCTGAGACAGGAGGATTACTATAAGTCTGAGCTGTGTGATGAGACCCTATACCCAATAAATAAATAAATAAATAAATAAATAAATAAATATCAAAATATTACATTTTTAGGATTTTAGAGACAAAAACCTGAACTTCTTTTGGAAATAAAGAAGAAAGGTTTGGAATAGTTTTAATTTGTCTCTCAATCCTGCAGCAAGTAAAAGCCAACATTGCTCCATCAGGTATATTTCCCAGAATGAAGAATTCAAGCTGTGGATGACTCAGAGTTTGAGTCCGCAGCAGGGCTTCTGTAACCCAGAGTCCTGCCAGTGTGTGGGAGGTAGGGGAGAGTGACTATAGGCTACTCTAGGGCACTTTCTCACTGCCTCAGCAAAAGCTTATTCATCATAACCTTCCTCTGGGAGGTGAAGCTTAATTCCTTTTCCCTTGAGTATGTGTTGGACTAAGTGCCTCTCCCAGCAACACAATTTGAAAAGAAAGTACACTAACTAGCAAGCCCAGGACAGTGGCATACCCTGTAATCCCAGAACTTGAGGGAGGCTAAGGTAGGAGGATCATTGTGAGTTCAAGACCAGCCTGGACTACAAAGTGAGCTCAACACTGGCCTGAGCTGCATAGTGAGACTCTATCTCAAAAAGTCAAAAAGACAGCTTAAAAAAAGAGAAGATACTAACTGTCAATAGGAGATACCTGATAAAAACCACCTCAACCAAGTGATCAAGGCTAATGTCAACTGAAGCACAGCCATGTTGATGCTATTACAAGGTTCAGCCTGTGACGCATGTAAATGACAGTGGAGCAACACTTCTATAACTGTCTCCTAGAAAACCCACCACTCCAGGCTCTTCATGCACAAACAACTGACAAGTCCAGCCAAAATGCATTCTACAAAGTGCCTGGCAACTACTCTTCTGTTCTTCTAAAAAAATCAAAGTCATGAAAAACAAGGAAAGACTGAAAAACGGTCCTAACCAGAGGAGATTAAAAAGGTATGAACACTAAACATAATATGGTAAATGTGATTAGAATGTGGACAAGGGACCTAAGTGGAAAAACTGATGAAAGTTGAACATGGTGTGGAATATGAATAATTGTATTGCACCAATGTCAACCTCACATGTGAGATGTCAACTTGAGACAAAGCAAACCAAAGGGATATTGAATTCTAATATTGATATAACTAACTCTTCTATAACTATCCCATCTAGTTACTATTTCAAAATAAACATATATTAAAATTAAATTATCAATAAATGTTGAATACATTAGAATGACAATTTTAAAATACAAATAAAGCACTAGCCTATGTAGTGCTAAACATGACTAATCATTGTTGTGGTTTGTGTCTAGTTGTCTCCCCCAAAGTCTCATGCATTCATGGGAAGGGGGGTTCTAGAGTTTGAGATTAATTTATGATCCACTGGGATTATAGGCCTTAGTACTTCTCAGATTATGAATGTATTTCCCCCATCCTGGGGTGGATGGCCTGAATGTAATATAAGAGAGACAGAGAGACAGACTCTTTCTCTGTTGCTGTTGTTGCCTGTTGCCATTGTTGCTGCTACTACTGCATTTGCTTTCTGCTCTTTGCTGCCACCATGAAAGGCTGCTCTCTGCCTTGTGCCGCCCTGCTTTGGAGCCAGCTGAGTGTGGACTGAAACCTCCAGTAACTGTGAACTAAATAAACCTTTGCTTCCTTCATTTTTGGTGTCAGGTATTTGTCCCAGCAATGAGAAGAGTAACTGAGACACCTATAAACTAAAACATGAATTAACATTTACCAAAATATAGATTCTTCTATGTATATAATATATTATGCATACATAGTCATAAATGATATTACTATATGCATAAATAAACATATCTTATGGATTATAGAGTTGTTTATATAATATATAATAATTAGAATTACATATAATATACCTTTACATCATTATATATTATTAACTACATATGTATATACATGTATGCACATGTCAGCAGAGAACCTGAATTTATGATATTACAACATTTTTTAAACACAGAAGGTAACTTCTCACAGACCAAAGGTAAAAATTGCTGGCTGACTCACAAAGCCTGTGTAGTGCTAAACATGGCTAAAATGGTACAAAGCCTCAAATCTCAATTCCTTTAGAGCCCAGGGATAAAGACAGCAACACAGTGAGAAGAACACAGACAATGCAACCAGCGAGACCTGCACTTAAATCGCAGTTCTGCCAGTGATTTTGCAGTCTTCAGCAAGCCATTTAATCTTTTCTTAGTAATTTTATTGAGAAACAAATAGCAATGAGACAGTTTCAAAGGTGATTAATAGGACAGTTTCAATAATTAATACATTTCATATTGTTGTCTTCCTAGTGGTTATTCATAGCACAAGATGCAGACATGATATCCTGTCCAAACACTATTAGTACAAATCTTTCTTCTCATTGAATTGAGAGAAAGTAGCTGTATATCTATCCTAACTACACACAATTTGTGATAGCCAAATCCTGGAAATAACCAAAATGCCCGTCACCTAAGGAATGGATGAAAAAGATGTGATATTTTTATACAATGGATTATTACTCAGCTACAAAGAATGATAAACTCAAAGCCTTTATATTTACGTGGATGCCACTTGAATATATACTCATAACCCTTCTAGTGGGCATTCAGGGTTCCTCTGTTTATTTTTAGGCCTTGCTGTCCTTGCTGTCCACATTTTGCTGAAGCAGATCTCTAAACTAAAAGAAAATAGCCAAACCCGAAATCCTGCCTCTACTGAATGTATGAGGCTGCCTGAAGGAGCCTCCCTACGTCAGGTTGATGGCACCATCTTAAATAATGCCAGAAGGAGGCAGAGAGCTGCTAACTCCCTAGAAAGCAGGGCAGTGCAAGATTCTGAGTATTTAGGGAGACTGGCCTCTCACTCGCAATACTCCACCTTCTGACCCCAGTCCCAAAGAGCCCAAGTTAGACCCAGAATTTCCATGAATTCAATCAATTTCTGTCTCTCCCACTCTATAAAATAAATCTAAACTCTTACCCAAGAGTTATAGATGCAAATGGCTAATAGATTTCTTATAAGGCTCTCCATCCAACACTTATTCCTCTATCTGTAATGTGGATTGCACACTTATCCACTGACGCAACAGACAATGGAGAGTGTGCAGATGAGGAATATCATGTTGTCTCTCCCTGATTCTGGCCCCACTTTACCAGGTTCACTGCACCAGAAGCACCACATTATGCCATTTCTAACAATTTTATTGCTTTTACCACTTAGCAAAATTAATTTTAATTGATTCAAAATGACCATCAGTATCATGGCACTGGTACATATATAATCAATGTTTGCTATGCCAGTGGGCTGCCTTCCTTGAGGCCATAGTAGACTGGGAAGTGGTGCAAAAGGGACTACAGTGAACTAACAGGAAACAGGAAAAGCTAAGGAAATGCTTCAGATAGACTCTCAAGCACAGCTGAAAATAATAGAGCAAGCCTGAAGAAGATGCCTGGGAGTGAATTAACAGGAAGCTCTGCCTGGTAGGTGACAATTATAACTGTAATTGCAAAATGAGACCAGGTTGTGCATATGGCGACTTTCATTTTATACCAAAAATGACCTTCCTGTGCTTAGACCTTGGGACGTACACATGAACTTTTAGATGTACACAGTTACCCTTTCACACAGTGTAACACACTAATTATCACCCTTTAAAATATGCTCACTAGGGTCAGTATGTTCAGTTTCTACACAGCTAGTGTAAAGTCAGCAGATATTCAATATCGTTGCCCTATTTCCACCGATGTTCTTGCCAGCCTCGTCAATGAAGCATCTATGGCCAAGAATAGAGGATGGAAACCTAATATTGGTTCTCAGAGACTGCTCTTCAAGAACAAACTGTAAGCGGATGGGAACCGAGAACGTTGTGCCAACACTGTGATTAGTGTGCTCTTTTTATCCAGCCTATTTCATTTAATCCATATAAAACCTGAGCCAGGTTCTGTGACCATCAGAAACTTGGCTGACAGTAGTTAAGTGATTTGCCATTGTCACAGAGCTAGACACAGCCCAGACAGGAATCCAATCCCAGCGAGTTGACTACAGACCCATGCTATACATTCAGACGTCACTTTCCTGCATCCAGGTTTTGGGATAACTGACTCTACCGTAATCAGTTCTCCTGACTTGGACAGTGGGGCTGTCACTGGGTATCTTTTTATGAGGACAGTGAGCGCTAGTGCCTGAGTAACTTGTCATTGAACAATGTTCTTTCAATGCCTTCCCCTTGAAGTATAGTCGTAACAGGGTTTAAGAGTGGTTGGTGGTAACAAATGGGCACCAGTGTACCTCCAAGTGAGCAAAGTATCATCAGCAGAAGGAATAAAAGATACTGCCTACTCTTCTAAGTAGCTACTCAATGTGGGAAATGTGGGCAGTTTGGTGCATCCCTCCTCATAGCTCACTAATGTTATGGCAGAAACATATTTAGAATTGGATGGCATTTTCAAACTATTCAACAGCTTGCCATTGTGTGGTGGGGCAAAGCCAAGAGACACAGAATGTGACAACTGTGTGTCCCACTAAGTGAGAGCTTCTATTCATCATCCACTATCCATTTTTCTGACATATGAGTAGGGTTCCTTATTGGAGAAGAGGAGGGAGCCCAAATTCTTTCTTCCAGTCTGTGCTGAGTAATCTACCTACACCCCTTACTGATGCTTTGCTAGAAGCCTTCATGGCTGATATTTCCCTCTATTTCACAAATCAAAAATAGGAGTTTCCAGGTTTCAAATGCCATTTCCAACTTTATGCGCGTGATCAGTGCCAAGCTGGCATAAGGTCCCGTGTCTAATGTCGAAGATCAACTGTTCCTCCCGCAATCAGGGCAAGATTTCCCATTTTCCTGATCGGAGTGTTGTTGGTTTCTGAAGGCTAAGCTTGATCGTGTCAATTTAATTGGCTTGGGAGCTCCCCAGGGAACTGGTAGTGCTCGCTTCCTGGTGTATCTGGGTGGGTCGTGGGTAACACATGTCCCTGATTTCCTCCTCCCTAGCGCTGCTCCCTGCCCTGCTCCCCAGCCACCATGAGCTAAGCAGCTTTGTTCTGCCACACCCTTCTGCCACAGTGCTTCTGCCTTGGACTGAAACCAAGAGGCAAATTAAGCCTCTCCTCCTTCAAGCTGTGGGTATTGGGTATTGAGTCTCCGCAATGAGAAAGCGGAATAATATGGAAGGCAACAGCATGCCTGCGCACATAAAGTTGTGTCACAAATATGGCATTAGTAAGCAATACATCTGATTTCAGGATCCTACTAAAGATAAAAGGAAGAGAGAAAACAAGAGATGGGAAAATTCACATTTCTCCTGCCACCTCTCAATCCCAAAGGTTGTTTGCCAAGCTACAAAGACAGGCAGATTTATTTCTAATATCTCTTGCATCTAAATTCATTCACACATAAATCATATGGAAAAAATCAACCCCTCCACAACACAAGCCTATGATGTCTGTGGACATAGCATCTCTTCCTTTCCCTTCCCCATCTTGCCCACTCTGACCCCCAAATTAAGTCTGTAGACTTCTTATGGAGCCATTGCTGTCGCCAAGGAAACCTGGCAAAAGAATGAAACAGTGAATTCACACAGGTCTGGGTGTAAAGTTTGAATAAGATATTATATTTTAAAAATTGATTCTGTATACTCCTTGGGCCAATTTCCTGGGATTAGAAGTTCCTTTAACACTTCACATTTTCTTTGGGCTTCTCAGATATCAGCAACATATAGAAATGGAGACCATGGCAGAACAAAACCATAACTCAGGAGTCAGGTAATAGATGGAAGATGCTAATCCTGGCTGAGAGGAGTTCATAAAAATGAATCCTGGCCTCCTTTGGGCAGCAGGAGTACTGCATCATGCATATTTATGGGGGAACATGGGAAGTATTGGGAAACACACTCAGCAGGAGCCAGTCTACCCCAACAGCTGGGGATCGTTTTGGGTGTTAAAACGAAGTTTTAAGGGACACCACTTAGATAAAAGTCATATTTGAAAAGAATTATGCCTGTGTTCCAAATAACACCAAGTGTAGAGCAATTTTGAGTTTAATATGCTTTGAAAACATCTGCTAGGTCTTAAAATTTACTCATCTTGTACCATAAAGTTGGATTTAAGTTTCAAAAAAATCTCCTATATTTTTTAATGTAAGGATGAAAATGTTCAAAGGAAAAATATTGTACATACAGATATGTATGTGTCAGGACCTGGCTTTTCAAAAAGCATTAATTTTAAAGAAGTGATACAGATAGAAGTTAACCACATAGATCTTGAGGCAGAGTCCCTGGTCCCAAATTCTAGCTCTACCACTCCCTACTTTCTGTGTGACCATGGACAAGTTACTTAACTTCTCTGGGTCTTCACTCCCCAATCTCTAAAAGTTAAATCATAAGTGTATCTTCTTATATAGCTGTTATGAAGATTAAATAAATGAATGATCCAAAATTTAGCCCTGTGACACTACTGGCTCTCATGAAGATGATTAAAATCATTTCCATTTCATTGCATTACTTAAGTAAAGGGTGTAAAATGGGAATCATACACTTATTCCAAAAGTGCTTTTGAGAATTATAAAACATAATGAGCATAGGATCTTGCTCAAATGCTATGTACAGAGATATTTAAGTGAAATTACTGTTTAGGCAAAATCTTCTTTAAAAAGCAAAAGAACAAGTAAGAACCCACTTTTGTCATCAACTCAACATTGAATGTTCCTAAAGTGAACATGACCATTCTCCAACAAAATTAGTTACTGCCAACTAAATTAAAAAGCTGTTCATGGTTTAATGTCTGTGTCTTCACCTTTTCTTTATAAACTGACTCAACTTACTATGTGTAACCTATTTTTGTCACATAGTATAGACAGTTTCTCACACTAGGCGGTACAAAATTGTCTTTTGTCTTACTCATTTATCCAAAAGAGTATAAAAGAAATACAGTCATCAATGGCTTCATTTAACTGGAAGCTGATTACTTGCATATTTATGATTGTTAGCGTAGTTTGTTAAATTCAGCTCTGTAAAATTTTCAAATGTTATATGGATGATTAATAATCTCCACAAGCCTCTTTTCAGGAAATGCCTGAGAGAGAAAAGGCTTGGGGGTGTCTGCAATCCAGATTGCTACAAGAACTAAGAACCCAGCCTTGCCCAGAGAGAAAATAACTCATTCCCAACAGTCCACTTGCTTTACAGCCACAGTGAGAATGCAAATATAATCATGTCATTTCACCGCTTACTCCTTTATCAACTGCCCAATTCCTTCAGGATGCAGACTCAAATCCTTAAGAGAATCGAGCGTGTGACCCTGTCCTTCTGGACAACTCTGTCCCTGTGTCCTACTCCCAGCTGTACTGCCCTTCATTAGTGCCTTGAACTAGACACCACCTCGGTTAACACCAGCAACTAAGATGCATCCGTGCCTGGAGCCAATGGTGGAGACCATCCAGATAGATGTTTTTACATATTGTTCCAAGTGTACTGAGTGAGAGTGGGGAGGTCCTGATTTTCTATTAATAACAACTTCTTACATAAACAGGCTTATGTAAAGCTTTCTTCACCTGGGTAAAACAAAAGCAGTACTCTGAAAAACATGGAATATTCTTTTTTTCTTCTAGTTTTTGTCTTTCTTTTGTCTTAGTGGGCAAGAAGGTACATTACAAGATTTTACATTTAAGTCACACAACTGTTGCTTGCTTTATAGACTATGAGATACACTACACAATCACACTCTCACTGTACTAAGCATGAAGTGTTCCTAGGAGTCCAGATGACTGTCAGCTCTAAATACAGCTGTACTAAGCAAATTTTCTAAGCATTCATTGAAAGCACTCAAGAAAAAGAGACAGGGATGGTTTCATTTCATCTTGTGCTCAACCCCTGCCCTTCCCCCCACCAACTCCAACTTCAGTGAAGGTATAACCTGGGCACATTTCTTCAGGAAGTTAAGCCTTCACATGCAGAAATCTGAGATGGCACCACCTTCCATGTGTAGTCGGCAAGTGTTGCGGCCTGCCTGCAGTTTGAGCTGTCTGGCTGTCTGCCGCATAATCCAGCCTTTCCTCCACCAGGACCTCACTTTCCACTTCATGTTCTACATGACTTCTTGGTTTTCAAGTATGATCCTGTATATCACCTGCTCCACAAGAAAGCCGCTGACCTGAAGACCATGGGAGATCACGGAGTGGCATTTCCTTGTTATTTTTAAGCTTTTCCATCTCTGAAATTAAAGTGTGACTTTCTAACAGTGGGGTCTTCCAACATCATCCACAGGTGGCTGTCCTGGTGAGGTCGCCCCTGCTGGCAAGTGCATGAACAGGGTGGCAGCTTGGCAATGTGTTTGCACAGCAGAGCTTCTCAGCTGTCGACTGGTTCTCAGTCAACAGTCATTTCAGAGGTATTTGAAAAAAAACTGATGTTTGAACATTTCCGGAGGTATTTGTCAGTAAGATTTACAAAAACAAAGCTCCGCCACCTACCCTCAGCATCGGTGTCAGTTACTAGAAAGCAAATTTTGCAGATGACTGCATCATTCTTAAGAAATAGTGCTCCAACAGTTTTGATAGCCAAAGAATGACAGTGGGTAAAAAGCCATGGATACCAATGATTCTGAGTCAAAAAGTGATTTAAAGGAGTTCAACTCTCAATGTGGAAGTTTTAGAAATGTTTTATTTGATTTACATTTCTCTTTTTATGTATATATGAGTGATGCAATTTAAAAACTATTGCAATGTTTAAAATGAATTCTTTCCATGAGCAAGAAGAAAAATGTACAAATGATAAGAATACATAAAGCTATACTTTAATTGGCAAAGTTTTATCTTTCTTAGTAATATAGCCAGATGTTGCATAAGAACATTTTAGTCAAGAATAGCCCACATAAGCAGCAGTGATCCTGTAAGATTACATTATCTGGTGACATTTTAGCCATCTGAGTTTGCATAAGAACACATTTTGATGTTTGTTGAGTGACAAAGTTACCTCACAATGCATTTCTTAGAATACTTCCCTGTTGTTAAGGAATACATGACTGTATATAAAAGTGACATGACTTGTATGCAAGAAGATTTTACAAAGTACAGTGTACATTTTTATATTTGTATGGGATTTTCATTCACTGAATTTATCACATGTAATTCTATGTATGTGATTATTTAATGTCTATCTTTATCAATATAGAGTAATGCCTAGAATAAAGAAAGTATTTAATAAACCTACTTTAGTGAGTAAGTTGAGTTTTCACATAGTAAATGAGCAGATGAAGTATTCTTAGACTTTGATTCGTAGGTGCCCAGGTGTCACTTAGGTTCCTGCACAACCACTCACTGACCTCCAGAACTAGAGAGCTGCAGGCTGAACCTGAGCTGAATGTACATTGCTCCAGGTAGTGCAGACCTTTAGAAAAGATTTCACGGAACTGAAAGCAGAAGATCTTCATTTCACAGTCCCTATCATTCTTATCTTTCTGCATATATATTGCCCCTCAAAGGCTTTTGAGATGAAGCGTAAGACAACTACATTGTGTATTTGTGTTAACACACAATCATCACATTTTTCATATGCTCTGAAAGATGGTTATTGATTTGTGGGAAAAGCCCCACACGAGGCCATGGATTTAATGCCTGCAGGAAAAGCTATGGAATATCAGCTTACCAGGTTCCCCAGCTTCGCACTATTAATTTGTCACTGCTACTTCCCTTGGCCTGAGCATGTCTGTGCTAATGCCTGATGCTGTCCACAGGTGGCAGTGGTCCTTCACTGTTGTAAAAACCCCTGCGCGCTGCCTCTGGGTCGTCAACCTGTGGGCCCTGGGAAGCGCTGCTGGCGCTGGGGCCTTCCTTCCCTCTTGCTCACAACCTATCTTGCTTGCTGTTGCCTGTGTTGCAGTCTGCAGATGGAGAAACACCTGGGATCTTCCCACTTTCCCACAACATTCTTACATGACTGAACTATAATGGCAGGTTGCAATTAAAAAGGTATTTTCTCCCACTTTGTTTAAACCAAGTAGCATTTTTCAGTCTTTTCTCTCAAGAGAGCAGGAAAGCAAAGCTGATTTTAGTATTGATTTTATTCCTTTTCTTGTTTAGACTTACTTTTAGTATTATTTTAATGCATTAATTAGTGTATGTTAAAATTGTCTTCAGTATGGAGATTATAAAAATTTAGACAGTTTTAAGAATGCATTGTCTGCATAGGAGTTTTGTATTTTATGCACACACAATGGAAATTTCAGTATTAAAGAAGTTGAAATTAAACAATATTTTAACTCTAGTCAATTTATCCAGATAACTTAATATTTTATGCATTTAAACTCAAAATAAAGATTTTAGGCTTTGTTTAACTATATTGGATTACTCTGCTGAATTCATGCACCTACAGTATATGAATGGCAATGGAATACACATCTCTGAGAAAAGTAAACAGAAAAGGGGGATATAAATGAAGGATCATTTTGTAGTGAAAAATATATATCTGTGTACACAAAATAGCATAGAAATACAGCTACTTTCTCTTTGTTCAATAAGAAGAAAGTTTTGAACTAATAATGTTTGGACACGATATCATGTCTGCATCTTGTACTATGAATAACTACTATGAAGATAACAATATGCAATGTATTAATTATTGTAGCTGTCCTACTAACCTATTTTGAAACTGTCTTATTGCTACTTCTTTTTCAATAAAATTATTAAATAAATAAATTTTGTCAGGGTGTGATGTGTTACTAAATTATGAAAGGACTCTAGCTTGCTTGGGAATGGTCTCATATGTGTAAATATTCATTAATAGCACATGACAGTGTTCTAAAGGTTTTTCCACTGAGTCATGATATTACCTACAGCAAGGAATAAACCACAGCAGTCCAATTTCAGTAGACTAAGGGCCCCAGGGAAAAGTTAGTATCACCATGTACACAGCAATAGCAATGGTATTTGTTGATGGTACTTTAAATATTCCCTCAAAAGAGGAAAAAGTAATTACAAAAGCAATATTTGTATGTACAAAAATAGCAACTCTTTCCTTTTCATAATACAAACTTAAGAAATTCTCAATGAAAGTATAGTCTTTTAAAAAGTGGGTATTGTTGAATAAATGGAACTTGTCTTAAACAGGCCACTTAAATTGAAAAATCTATCTGCAAATCTGCTCCTCTATTTCTCAATCAGGCAAAACATTAAAGACAAATAGCCTCATTTAGACTTTAAAATAAAGGCAAAGAATAAGTTGCAAAAGAGTAAATGTTACCAACTTTCTTTTTCTGTACTATGAGAACTTTGCTTTTTCTCTAATCTCACTCAAAAGTAAAACACCCAATGTGTGGCTTTTCTTGCTCTGGCTAAGCTGGATTCCCTGATGCAGCTGCACATATCTGGTGGATGAGTCCCCTCTAAAGCACTGCTACATGACATCCCTACATGACCCATGTGCACAGGAGCCCTTCTCTTTAGAGCGCAGGTTTCCAACTCTCAAGCCACAGCCTGGGATCTGTTGTTGACCTGATACAAACTGGGCCACACAGCAGGAGGTGAGTGACTAGATAGTCAGCAAAGCTTCATTTGTAGCTATAGCTCACACTACACCTCTGCTCTGGCTCCTGGCAGATCACCTTGCATATATTTTCATTGGAGCACAAACCTCACTGTGAACTGTGCAGGTAATGGATCCAGGTTGCATATGTCTCATGAGAACCTAGCATAATAAGAGGAGAAATAAACTTCACAATAAAATGCAGTGTGATTGGATCATCCGAAAACCACAAGCATCACACTTAGTCTGTGAAAAACTGGTCTTCCATGCAACAACGGCTGCAGGTACCACAAATGTCGGAGGCCACTGATTCAGCGTCCTCCTGCAGTTGTTTGTTCATGTCACTCCCCAACTTAGCTCATTCTGCCAATGGCTAAAGGAGTACCAGTTGTTCTCCAAAGACTCAAAAAGTAGTTTGTGTGCAGCTGTTTCAAGAAGACACTAGACACGAGGCATAGTACAATATTGAGTAGATTTCTAACACTGAAAACCATCACACAGTTATTGTGAGGTGCTGGCCTCAGAATCTGAGCAACTTCTCTAACTCTAAACTAGGTAGAGAGGCTGAGAAGGTGAGGCTTTCCTTGAATTTTTGCAGCATGGGTCTTCTATCCAGACTGTTGTCTTTCCTTCAGATATCCCAACTGACCAAAATTCAAAACTTCAAGAGATAGTGACCTCATAATGTATTAAGTTCCTACTATCTGAAGCACTTAACACTCAGTGAATTCTTAGGACAACACTGTGAAGAATGTTTTATTAATTCTACTTCACAGATGAGACAATTAGGATTATGAGAAGTTAGCTAATTCACTTGTGCTCACCTTATCCCCTGATAAGTGGTAACCTAGTTCCAGCCACTTCTGAGTTCTAGGATCCTTCTTTATCCTATTTCCAATATCCACTTTTTCTTCTGGAGTGTTCCAAAATGCCATTTTAATAATACCTGCTTGATAAATGGCATTTCTATTGCATATGAAAGGAAAAAATTACAAAGTATATTCCCTCTATTTCTTTAAAGTATCTAGGGGTGGGAAGGAACTTGGTGTTAATATGGCTTTGGACATGACAATTAACATGTATAATAAATATATCTTCGGGGGGCCGGGGAGATGGCTCAGTGGAATAAGTGCTTTCCTGTCAAGTACAAGGACCTGAGTTCAATCCCCGGTTCCGCCAAAACAAAACAAAAATAAATAAATAAATAAATATACCTTCTTTGAATTCATTTAGAGGTATACTCAATTTAAATGTAAAAAGAGGTCCTTCCCAGATTGCAATAATTGGTTTCAGCACCAATAATACAAGTTATATAGATACAGTTTCTGCATTCTTAAAGACAAATAGCTCCATTTAAACTTTAAAATAAAGGAAAAGAATAAGTTGAACAAAAACAAAAGTTAGCAATTTTCTTAAATAATTAGAGACATTTAAGAACCATTCTATAGCTTCCCAAAACTACATATATTTCTGGGATCATCTCTTCTTGGACAATGTTTGAAGCAAAGAAGTAGCATGAATTCTACCTAGAGAACTTTTAGTATGTCCAGCACTGAAGCTTAACTTCAGTTTTCAGGTTGCATCCCAAATGATCAATGCAGAATCATAAAGAGATATGAAGAAGAGATGAAGAATTAAAAAGAGCTAAGCCCTCCTGCTGACAGATTTGGGCAACTAAGCTTCATGGTTTATGCATGATGGGTACAAAGCAAACCATCTTACTTTCAAAGAGAATTTCAGATTGACAGCTTTCAAGGGAGTGGGCATATAGGTCAGTCTCTTGGGTATAGCAATTAAGTGAGAAATCCTCAGGTTTCTAGAAAATTCTGTTTGGCCTGAGGTTAGATATCAAAAGGGAAGTTTTCCTTATTCTGTTTGACCAAAGTTTCCAACCACTAAAGATCTCCCTAGTTCAATTTCAGGCACTCCCTCCCCTTACTCAAAAAAGACAGAAGCTTGAGAAACACCAAAATAATAATTGAAAACCTGGGCCATTGCCTTGAGAACACTACAAAGGAAGTCAACCCTAGTGACATCTGCTATCTGAGACCTTGAGATTTCTATCCACCAACACTGAATTTTTCTTTATTCTAAAAAAAATGATGAATTTGACAAGTATTGTGAGAAGATTTCAGATTGATGACTGTATTTTTATTTTTTGGACTTGGAACCTTATAAGAAAATAAAACAGCATAATTATCAGTCACCTATCACTCCATAATCCTACATGCAACATTCTCCAGCTTGCAGGCATCAACTCTTATTTTCCTTATCTCTGTTTCTTTTTTGACTAGCAAAATTTGTGAAAGAAAAATAATTACTTCCACCAAAAATACTGCTCTAAGCCTTCTTGACTATTTTACGGATATATTTGTTATTGAAGGCCCATCAGTGGAAACTAAAAGTAAGTTACACCCTGAGAGAATACTCAGTAACCTAGATCTAAATCGATTTGTTTGTTTGTAGTATAGACAAACTGATTTAATTAAAATATTTCTGAGGGCTTGCTTCACTGAGGTTGTGGCCTAAGGTTTCTACAAACACAAATACAGTACATCAAGTTTCAGTTAGAATAACATTGCTTTGGGTAATACCCCAGAAATTACAGTATTTCCAGACCTCAGTTTCTCTATTAAAAAAGCTGAAAAACTGTATGATATCTAGGGTCCTTCAAGCTTTCATGTAGTTCTTTTAACATATTAGCCATATTTTTAAAATATATGGAACCTAAAGCACAAATCTGAGAACATTTTTCCATCTCGGAACTCACATCCCTTGGGACATATCATTCCTAAATTATGAGTAAAGCAAGTGAGGCTGAAGTGAGCGGAGATGGTGGTACAACTCCTTTCACCATCCTGAGAGCACTCCTAAAACTCCACAGCTGTGGAGGCAGGGGCACATTCCCTTGTCTCCTCCAGCAAATGGTCAGCTTTATCTCTCTTGCAGTGAGAGGGAGAGAGGGTGTCTAACCAGAGAGGCAGTTGGATTCTAAGGGCTTCTAGACTTCATTTTCCAGGTCAGAGATTAGGGTACTTCCCCAGCACAGCAACTGAACAACACAGCCCTGGGCCCCCCACAATGATTACTGTGAAAATAAGGATTTCAGAGTTACATCAGCCGTCGTAAAGCTCAGAGTTCAGTTACCCATAATCCTCTTTGCCATAGGCTAGTGGAAACTCAGGTGCTAAAAACTGCTCACCTGCTGCAGTGTTTATGACAGCAACACAATCATGTTAGCTCTTGACACTGGCAAGCAAAGGGAAGAGCAGAAGCTGGAAATAATTGAGGGGGTGTGGTTGTCTTTTTACACCAATGGCTCCAATTTAGAGGAAAAACTAAAAGGCTCTTATGTTAATTAGTTGTCTGCTAACAAACTGAATATTTAAATATCTGGTAAACATTTAAGAAGCTTAACTAAATGAAGCAATTTGACCAAATGAAATGAACTAGCTACTCCTTCCTAGAGATGTGGATTTCAAGGAGGTTGAGCCTACTTTCAGCTGCTACTTTACCAATGCCCTGGATCTGTCTGCTGCCCATTGCAGCAGCTAAGTTGTACCCCACAATGGTGATCCCTACAGTGCTATGACCTAAGGCAAACAAATGCTTGAGCAAAGATCTTGGTTCCTTGTGTCAACTATCACCCTAAAGTTAGCATCCAACTCTGATAGTAGCACTTTGGCAGTGTGTCACTCAGCTTTTCATAACTATAACAAAATACCAGCTATTAACAAAATATAGCCGAAAGGGTTCATGGTGCCTCATGTTTTCATAGGTCACTTGGCTCTGTTGCTTCGGGACCATTGGTGAGACAGAACAGCATGGCAGGGAGAAGAGCAGCTTGCCTCATGGAGGACAGGAGGGAGGTGGGGGAAGGGTGGGAAGGACTGTGGAAGGTGAGTAGGGAGGAGAGAGGCGAAAGGGAGAGAAAAGGCAGCCCTGAGAGGAAAGGGCCGGGGGCACAATACAGAGTCCCTATTTTCTGCTGCCATCCCCTCCAGGTAGGCCCTGTTCCTCATAGCCCATCCGGCCATCAACTCCTAGTGGACTAACCCACTGATGAAGTTAATGCCCTCACGCTCCAACCTCCTCCTAAAAGCCCCACTTCTCACATTGCTGCTCTAAGGACAACACCTCTAACACACAAACTTTTGGGGGTCATTTAGGTCCACTCTGCCATTCACTCATAGCACTCTGCATGCCTTGGCTCATAGCCATTCATCCAACACACACTTTAATAGCCAAAGGGCAGGCTGAGGAAATGAAAATGAGGCAAGGTAGTCCCTGTCCTTGCAGGGTGCCCAGAGAAATAGTGAAAACAGCAATTGTACCAACAGAGGTATACACCATGTACACATAGAAACACAGCCTCTACGTCTGCCTGAAGGATGTAGGCAAAACAGTATGGAAAAAGCCTGACTTGGGGGATGCACCAGAAAGGCAAAGCAGACTTGTGTCTGTCAGACTGGTTTGGAGAAAGAGAGGGTGGAAATGAAATTTTAGGAAATGTATGGGTAGAGATACAGAAAAGAAGGCTGCATCCTTGCATATAAACTTCGGAGGGTGTGGGGCAGTTTATGATGATAAACAATTAGGCAGGGTGAGGTTATGCTTCAGTATTCTACATTGGCTGGTGGAGGGCTGCATGTGTCCCTGTATTTATTTTCAGCAACTCTACCACATATTAATAGGTCAGATAGAAGTTGAAAACCTGCTGCTAGGGCTTTAGGATGTGCACTGGTGAGAGAAAAGGGTGCCTTCATGCTAGGGAAAGCCTGATGCAAAAAACCTGGAGGCTCCAACAGAGATTACACATACACTTATAGGGCTGCCCATTCCCCTTCAGAGAAAGAGAGCACATGCTTCCTCCCAGCACTGCATATCTGATTCATGTCCTCTTGGGGTGCTGACAGTGATGAATGGAGACATCTTGGAAAGTTTGAGATGGTAAGCCTGTCAATCTAGTAGATTGTGCTGTTCTTCTTAGTTCTTGCCTCTGCTTCAAATGATAAGGTATAACATTCATGACTTAATACTGTCATCTCAAAACTATCAAAGTTGATCTTGTCATAAAATGTCATAGCTAGAACAAAACAAAGAAGAGTAATAAGGTGCATTGGCCTTCTGAATACAAATGTCTTAGATTCACTTGAGATGGATAGGAACATTTGCTGGGAAATACAGTGCCTGGAAAATTCAAAACTGCATTCAAGGAAGTAATCAACAAATCAGAGGATTGAAGCAGAAGGCAGCACACTTAGAATCATTTTGAGATGATCTTCTGGTTTACCTGGTTTGACAAATTAGCCAGGAATTTCCTCCAGGGTTTTATCAAAGCTAAACATCCAGTAAAACTGGCAAATACCATACCTGGGAAGACAGAGCATAAAGGAGAAGAAATGGCAAACAAAGTTCATCCTGCTGGATGGCAAGCAATAAAAGAATTATCAGTGGCAGAAGTGGAAGAATAGAATCCATCCTGGGAAGCCAAAGAGAGGTCTGAGGCCTTCCACTGATTTTAGAACTGATTCCAAGATGTTGACACTACTTCCCTTTGGGCTTGAGTAATTCCAAAACATTCTAGAAGTGGGCCAAGAACACATATCTGGAAGTTGTAAATTTGTGATTTTTTTTTTACCCTAACTAGAATATTTGAAGTAATACTTACTGCTCTGTTGAGAATTTTAGTATCTGGTGACATCACATCAGTAAAGCAATAAAACGAGACAATACTCCTGAAATCCCAGAAAATGGAGACTACATGAATCCCTGAAAAATGCCACATGCAAAAAAAAAAAAAATACTTACAAAACAAAATTTCCCAAAATAGCTTCACCAAAATTGTCTTCTAATTGGCTCAGAAAAACCATTATGGAATTGTAAGTCTCACTTTTTAATACTATATTGTGGTGCACCTGACTTATCACTTTTTAATATCATTTTACCCACAGAATTTGTGGAGCCCATTGTATAAGAATGGTTGTTCTAAGGTCATTGCTTTCATTAGATAACCAACCTTCTGCATTTTTTTTCTTTAGACATTAAATGTATTTTGAACTTTCAAATAAGTTTGTATAATATCAAAAATCTAAACATAATAGTACTAACTCCCTTACTAAAATTCTGGTCTCTTCAAGAAAATAAAAATGTAAAATTGCATTATTTTCATGATAGCAGTGGCAAATCCTGATTGTGAATGGTAACATACATGTTCTATTGAGGACTTCCATATCTCTTCCCCACAATGATGCAGGGGATCTAGTTCAGCATCCAATGATGCTGCATGTTACATGCAAGCTTAAAATGCATTACATAAATGTGCCAGCTCTGCGTAAAGCATGTAATCATGCCTACTTTAAATTTGTACTAAACAACAACCTCACATGGCTACAACCACATGACCCAGTATGCAACAGATCTGCCTCCAAAGACATTAAAAATAGTGCATAGCTGTATGTCAGCTTCACGCAGTCTTCAGAAAGGATGAGAAGAGTTCATTCTAAAGCACCTGCAAGCAGCCACAGGGGCTGGGGGTTCAATCCTCGGCCTGCCTTGCCAGCCTATGCCCCCAGGGCACACTGAGATGGCAATTGAGACTGGGCGTGGTGGCACACCCCTGTAATACCAGCTCTTGGGAGGCTGTAAACAGGTGGGTCACTATGAGTCTGATCTAGTAGTAAGACACTGAACACCCTGTAGACCCTTCCCTAAAATAGAAAGAAAGAAGGAAAGAAGGAAAGAAAGA